>NW_019417233.1:0-45076 GCF_000390285.2 Anoplophora glabripennis
ATACGGTCTCATCTTCTCTATGCTCCACACTATAGCCAAACACTCTCGTTCAGTGACAGAGTAATTCTTTTCGGCAGGCGACAGTGTGCGACTAGCATACGCTATCACTCGGTCGTATCCGTCTATATTCTGGGTCAGAGCTGCTCCCAGTCCATGGTCGGAGGCATCGGTTTGGAGGGTGAACGGTTTATCGAAGTCCGGGCAGGTTAAAATCGGAGCTTCGGTCAAGCAGTTCTTCAAGTGGTTGAAAGCGTCTTCTTGGTCACTGGTCCACTTGAAACGGTGATTTTTCCGGAGTAGTCGGGTTAACGGAGTCACAATCTGGGAAAAAGCCGGTACAAAGCGTCGGTACCAGAAAGCCATACCTAGGAAGCGGCGGACGTCTCGGATGTTTCGAGGGGTGGGGAACTTCTTGATCGAATCCACCTTTTCAGGATCTGTCCGAATCCCCTCAGCGATATGTCCTAGGTATTTAAGCGACTTCCTGGAGAACTGACACTTGTCGGGGTTTAGCTGCAGGTTAGCCATTCGTAGTGGGCGGAATACTTCACGTAAATTATCCAGGTATTCTTCAAAGGTCAAAGTAACACGACGATGTCATCCAGGTAGGCCAACGCATAGGGTTCCATTTCCGGTCCAATGATCCTATCTAGGAGTCGTTGGAATGTAGCTGGAGCCGAGTGAAGTCCAAAAGACATGACTCGACACTGGAACAGGCCTCGGCCAGGGGACGGTGAAAGCAGTAATCGGTTTGCTGTCGGCAGTAAGTGGTATCTGCCAGTATCCCTGCTTGAGGTCTAAACTGGAGATATATCGGGCCTTGTGGAGCTTGTCCGGTATCGCGTTGATGTACGGTAACGGGTATGCGTCTTTCTCGGTAACCTCGTTGACCTTTTGGAAGTCGATGCAGAATCGAGATTTTCCATCCTTTTTGCGGACGATGATGACGGATGAACTCCACGGGCTATCGGACGGCTCTATTATCCCGTTGTGCAGCATTTCATCAACCTCCTTGTTGATAATATCCTGCATCGGATTTTGCGGGCGGTACCTTTGTTTGATCGATTCGGACTGTGAAAGGCGGATCTGGTGTTGTATCAAGCCGGTAGTACCACGTAAATCCTTGAAGCTAGGTCTCCAAGAAGGACTTTAGCTTCTCTTCCTCCGTTGGTGATGTGGTTGACGACAGAACCTCCAAGGGATCTACATCGAGGCTTGGTGCTGCCGAGATGACGGTGTTATCCAGGCTAACGGTGGCAGCGGACGGATTTATCAGGAAATTGTGCTTGCGCAGGATGTCCATTCCTAGCACAACATCGGAGGATAAATTTGTGAGATACCATAGCCTTTCATCAAATTCTTTACTCCCTATCCGGAATTTGACTTGGTAAACCTCGGTTACTGTAACCAAGTTACCATTTGCTAGCTGAACGGGCGGTGCGGTAGCGGTCTCATAATGTAGGCCTAGTTGACGGATTCGATCTCCTACATATGAGCGTGCAGCTCCGGTGTCTATCAGGGCCAGGAAGGTCTTTCCCTGAATCCGGATTGGTACGTGCGGTCGATTGTCCGGGTGGTGCGCGGATATGGTTTGCGAGGCAAGACTAGGACGGAACGGTATAGGCCTCGTAACGGTACAGTTCCGGTCTAGTTTTCCGACTGGGAACACGGGCAATCCCTAGTCATGATTACAGACTGTCCACATCTGGAGCAGAAAAGATGGGGCGGTGCTCGACACTGACTTCGAAAATGTTCACTCTTCCCACAACGCCAGCAGATAGCGTTCCGGTCAAAAGGGACGTTGGCGGCGGAAGTCGACGGTTGTTCTTCTGGTGTTTGGACGTCTCTCCTGTTCTGCGGTCTAATCGGAGTTGCCTCAATCGGTCTTTGTTCTGGTCGGGTGGTCCTTGGCGGATCAGATCTCACTGCCGGAGTCGTCTGGGTCCTTGCTGGTGGTGGTGGTAAGTTAGGCGGAGATGGCGCGGTTGGTTTGGAAGGTCGGTTAGAAGCGATCTCTCTCTGCAGAGCTTCGTATTTCTCCACCTGGCGAATCAGGTACCGACGACTCTGGATCTCGCTTTGGCGGATGTACTGCCGGTATTCAGGAAGCAAATTTCCATACAGGCGTTGTAGGGCTCGGTCGGACGAGAATCCTCCATGTCGGCGTAGCAGAGTCTGTAAGGAGACTAGATAGCCTCGGCCGGACTTTCGTACTTGTTGGCGGCGCTGATATATTTGCTCCTCCAGGAACGATTCATAATTGGCGGGCAGGTAGAATTGTTTGAAGTCGCCAATAAAGTCGTTCCAACAGTTCCATAAATCGCGATTGTTCCGGTACCAGGCTAAAGCGTTGCCTTGAAAGATTTCATACAAGTCGGGTAAGACGGCCGATGTTGGTATGTCGCTGTGTTCCTGTAATTCACAGAGTTTCTCCAAGAACTCCACGGGATCGGTTCTTCCGTTGAAGTGCAGGTTCCACTTCCTTACCCTTTTGCATACGGTACTAATGCTGAGCGGGGCAGAAGGGTTGCTGACCAGCGGTCCACTTGCTGTGGTCGGCATGACAAGCGGCGGTGGCGGTGGTACGACGAAAGCGGGGGCGGTGTGCCTCGGTTGCGGTGATGCACATCCGTCTTTAATAAACCTCCCCAGTCGTTTCTTCTTTTCCTCTACGGTTCCGGAGACGTCTGGGCGGAATTTCTCCAGTTACATGTCCAGTTGCTCCTTCCTTATTTTTCCTTAGGTACATATTCAGTTTTTTACTTGTTAAACGCTTGATAAAATCATAGTTCTGTTTAATTAAATTTCTCCTTTAACTGGTTTTGTAAATAAAATTTATCAACTTGATAATTTGTATTTTAATGTGTACAAAGGGATAATGTTTAATTGTCAAAATTAATGTTTTCATTGGCGCACACTACGATAAAATTTCCTGTAATGAAACATGCAGCAGATTGTTGAAATGCGTTTTTCTTGAAAACGGACAATTTCTAGAGCTAATGACAAGTATACCATTTTTTCACGAAAATAATGTAGGTTTAAGATTTTTAAAAAAAAAGAAGCGTTAACGTTGAGGATAAAAAAATTATGCTCGTATTTACGTCATAAACACGGCGTATGTGGCGTCCTCTAGAAGATACATCGAAATAGATAACAATTATAATTTCTCGTATACAAAAGCATCTACCCCTAAATTTTCACGTTCATACACTCAAAAATATTATAATTATTACGAAAATTCAATTTTTAATTTCCAACTTTGACACCCTGTATCTTTATTGTTATCAACATTTTATTAAGGCATATTGGCTCCAATCGTAAGATTTTGAAGTAAAAAATCTAGTATGTCTCTATGGACCATTACTTACGGACCACCCTGTATATCCAGCTCAGTCGGAAATCTGCCAAGTCGGAGCTTCCGGTGTCGACGGTTGGTTCAGGGTTGGTCAGGATTCGGGTTTCCTCGTTTGACATCATGATTCCTCCTGTGGTCTTGGAGCGGTGATGGCTGCGGAGCTCCCTAGTTGGCACGTCCGTTCGGTCTGCGGTCTCAGAACCAACTCCTGGGCGGTGATAGCTGCGGAGCTCTTCAGTTGGCGTCTGCTCGGTCTGCGGCCTCAGAACGAACTCTCCAGGGTGGCGATAGCTGCGGACTCCTCCAGTTGACACGTCTGTTCGTTCTGCGGTCTCAGAACCAACTATTCAGGGCGGTGAAGGCTGCGGAATTCTTCAGTTGGTACGTCTGTTCGGACTTAGAACCAACTCCATCGGGCAGTGTTAGCTGCAGAGCTTTTCCAGTTGTCACGTCTGCTTGGCTTGCGATCTAAAAACCAACTGTTTCGGTGCTTGAGTAGTTCGGGCTGAAACTATCAGCGTTGGATTCTGCGCCCTCGATTTACTGCTAAAGGAGGGATCACAAGCTAGGTACGGGTTGACACCGGATTTTTTGAAATTCCGGGTAAAATCCGGGGTAACGGGTTCGGTCTCTAATATACGGTCGGCCGGAATGTCAGGGATTGCCGAAGGCTGGTTTCATCAAATTTCACTCCGATTCGTAAGTTCGGTAAACGATTTTCCAGAATGGTTCGTCCGATCGAAATGAAACCAACGGCAATCGATTCTACGTTCCCAAGTTACTATTCCACGAGTGGTCACACGCCTGGTAAAAATTTCGACCGGAGTCACCAAGGGCTCCAGGCAAAATCCGGTTGGGTGGTAAAACACGGTCTGGACGGTGTCTTGGGATCCACACGGTTTGCCACTTCGGTTTTTTCTTGGTTTCGCCTTCCCACTTGGCTACGATAGACCTATCTTCGAAACGGCTGGTCGGATCGGTACCAATCGATTTCTGGGGTCGAATTACCATGAAAACGATACTCCACACGGATATGTTCTGATTGGGTCGCTTCGGGCACTTTCTGGTTGAAAATGCAGCCTTCTCGTGTCTTAATACTCTCGATCCTTAGGTTCGATCTCCAATTTCTTCGGGCGTTGTCCAGATGGCTTCTGACGTCTTCGGCCGGGTTCGGAACGGCTCGGAAACGGTCGGAATCTCCAAATCTTCACTAACTCTCTCTTTTAGGCCCCGCTCGGGCGCCAAATTTGTGACGTAGTATTTTCGTCGTTCGTCACCATGACGCCTGAGCGGCGGCGGTTACCTCGGGCGCCAATTTCTGTTTAAAGTGCAGAAACACCACTACACGGGCGGCTGCAGTGAAGACACGGTATGTCCAGAGGGTCTAGAGAGAGTTAAGGTGCATTCAGAATCAATTTGCTAGCCAACTTACACTTCGGCACGAAAGTCTGCACGGATTTGACCATTCAGAATAAAATTCAGGCGACACACTAAATCAGCTGTTTCTGCTGTATATATTTTAGGTTATATTTATATTTTGTTTGTTTTCAAAATTTTAAACTAAAATGTACAATAATAATCCATAATAATAATTAAAATGAGCCAATTCCAAGCTGCTCCCAAGTTTAGCGACGAATTTTTATTACAGTGTATCTCCAATTATAGACCACTATGATAAATCTGACAGATTATAAAATTGAAAAAAAATCTTGGGCTCACTGAAACGAGCTTCAAGAAGAAAATTTTCATAAAATTCATTTCTCCGGACCGTTAGAATTGGTCTTACTCTCCCAAGACCCAGAAGCCTTTTAATGGAGTTTTTTTGCTCGAATTGCTATAATAGCTGTCTTTTTAAGTAACAACAACAACAGCATTGTTACCGGTAAAAGAGGGGATAACAAGTTTTCCATTCTTCCATCGTGGTTAATCAACATAATGGTTAAACTAATTTTAAAATTCCATAAAATTAAAATTATGTTCACATTTTATTAAAACAATCATATTGCGCATATCCCATAACCGGCACGGAAGTCGGCACGGATGTCAAAGTTTGCAACTTGCGAAGTTTCACGCGCACTTCAACATGTTTGCCAGCTCCAGATTTTATTTTGAACGGCTACATTGAAATGCGAAAGGTAAGCACACGTGGCCAAGTCAGACTTCGCCCGCGAATTGATTGTGAATGGGGCTTCACACAGGAATAAAAGGCCACAAATTCGGAAATATTTACATTTATTTATAGTTCAATTTTACCCATTTACACTATGTTACTCTAAGTCTATAGCTAAACGGTGGCAAATGACTATGGTTATATACAGGGGGTGACTATGGAAAACGGTAAAATGACGGTGCGGTGTTAAGCGGTGACCTGACGAAAGCAAAGCACACAGAATTAGCGGTCCTAGCAAAACAAGCGTGAATGTGACGGTAAGCGGCGTGCAGATACCAGGGGGCGGGGTGAGGAAGCAACAAAGCTAACAAAAGCAAAAAGCTATATGTACTATATTATAGGCTTGGCTACTATCTCTACACAAGAAACAGAAATACAGTTAAAGAATAACAAGTTTCCTCGGTAGTGGGCGGCTGGCAGGCTGAAACAGACAAAGTGATTAGCGCCGACCTGCGTATCAACTCATAGAGCGGATAGGAGGGGGAAGCAACACCCTATGACCTGAACGCGTAGCGGGTCAAGTACACCGGATAATTGCAACAGTGCACCCAACCACGAGTCGGACAGACGAAGAACAGTATGGTTAATGACGACCTGCATTTCGACTCATATAGCGGATATGAGGGAGAAGCAACACCCTATGACCCGAACACGCAGCGGGGTCAAGTATACCGGATAATTGCAACAGTGCACCCAACCACGGAGTCGTACATACAGATCTGAAAAAGAAACATATGGTTAGGGCCGACCTGCGTTTCAACTCATAGAGCGGATAGGAGGGGGGAGCAACACTCTATGACCCGAACGCACAGCGGGGCTAAGTATACCGGATAATTGCAACAGTGCACCCAGCCATGGAGTCGTACGGACGGATATCTGGAAAGACAAAGTATGATTAGTACAAACGGACAGTAGCCAAGTCTTTACCTATATTCTCTAAACCTTTAACTTACTTCCTTCCCTCGACACGTCTGCACTGTAGTAGTGGTAGAACGGAACTAATTCTACAATGCAATTACCTCGCCAGGTCTCTTGTCACGTCAAGAGACTTGCGCGCTGAATATGCGCGGAACCTAACTTACTTCGGTGATGGTCGGATTGGACGGCGTCTTGTGATGACAGGAGATGGACCCAACTGCTCGCTGCTGCGGCTGGATGTCGACTGCCTCTCCACAGTCGGCGTGTTGGAAAGGTTCCTGAAGTGGTTCCTGTCGGCGCACAGTGGAGTGCCCGAGCGGCGCGGCGCGCAAGTCAAAATGTATATTGTTAATAGGTAAAATAATACGCATTGCAATGTAATTACACCAAATAACTCCTCCGTATTTTGTCAAGTTATATTTAAAGATTACTTTTAAATTTTAGTAACATCAAAAACTTGATTTTTTGTTATTGTTTTTGAGTCTTGAAAATGACCGTTTTTGCATTTTTTCGTACTTTAAATTGTTTATAACTCGGAAACCGCTGATTTTAGGAGCATAGTACATAGAAACTATTTTGTTTAGAATACCCCAAAATACATAAAAAAAACTTTTTCCGTAGCAAAACAAGTTATTTTTGCAATTTGTTTAAAAAAATTAGTTTAAAAAAATTGTGACCAGGTTACCGGCCGGTAACATTTTGATTCTCATTCAGGGACATCTTACGGAGGTGATTATGTAAAAAAAGCGAATCCACTAATTTTTTCAAACGAAGCCGCCGATTTCGCCTTGTCTATAAATCAAAACGATTTGACCCCGAATTTATGCAAAAAGCAACATCAATGTTAAATGACCTTGAGGGGAAGGTGTGTCTGTTAAACAAATCCAAAGAGGAGAAATGGCCTTATAGGGAGCTAATCGGTGCATTAACCTATTTAGCACAATGTACCCGTCCCGACATTAGCTTCTCGGTGAGTTATTTGAACAATTTAACAACTGCTATAAGTATATTGGCTGGACTGCGGCCAAACGAGTGTTAAGGTACCTCAAAGGTTCAATCAACGTGGGATTGGTATATAGACAAAATACGGAAGGATTGATTGGATATTCCGACGCTGATTGGGGAAATTGTACCGAAGACAGGCGATCGTTTACTGAATTCTGTTTCATATTATCAAATGCACCCATTGTCTGGAAATCAAGAAAACACCGTGGCGCTATCAACAACAGAAGCTGAATATATGAGTCACACCAAAGCTGCAAAGGAGGCAATACATTTGAGAAGATTTCTGCAAGAATTAAACCTAATAAAGTTAGCAAAGGCGAAGTTATTCATCGACAACATGAGTGCCCTCAAACTCGCCGGTAACCCCACGTATCATGCCAGAAGTAAACAAATAGATATCAAATATCATTTTGTGCGCGAATCCTTGAGCAATGGTAATTTTTCGTTGCATCACGTCGGAACTGATGATATGTGTGCTGAGATTCTAACTAAAAGTTTACCACGTTCAAAGCATGTGAAGTGCGTGAACTCAATGAGACTCGAATCAGTGAGGGGAACTTGTGCAAAGGCACAAGTGCGAGCCAACAGGGAGGGTCATGCAGCCACTGCCCAGTCAGTCTGTTTATTAGCTCCGGCTTGAAGCGGTTGCTAACCTCTACGTTTGTATCCATTACTTGTATAACCATATGTTTTAGTTAAAATAAAGATTCATTGTGCGTGTACTGTTGATAACCTTTGCGAAAGACATATCCACAACAAAAGTACGTTACATATATTAAATTTTTTGTAGTTGACGTGTTTATAACAATTTCTACGTTAACACGAAAATGTTTACATTTTGTATACCAAAATTGTAAAAAATGTAATAAATATACAGGGTGATTCACAACTTATCCAAAAAAATTTGGGAATAGGTGCAGCATGAGAAATGGAATCAATATAGTAAAAAAAAATTGTAAAATCTTTATAGTTTCCGAGAAAAAAAATATTGAAGTTATAGTACATTCAACCACTACATAGCTGGACAACTGTAGTCTCTAGCGTCATTCGCCACGTGGCCTCAGCGACTCCGAATACTGAATTCGGATTTTGCAATCGTCGTTGCAATATTTACCTGTTATCTGTGGTGTTTATAATAGGTTTTTAGTAGTTAGTGTCAAAAATGGTTTGCGTGTACTCGGAGTTGATGCATATCGTTTTATTTTATGGTGAAGCATTTGTGTTATGGTGAAACAAGACAACATTTGTGTTAGTTCGTAGAAACTGAGTACAACAGGCCCAAATGTGTTTACACGTTGGTGGATAAAATTTTGAACAATTGTTGTAACATCGGGTATGTCAAATGATTTTATTATTTAAAAACACAAATTAATTTTATTAATTAAAAAAGACAATAGCAGTTGAATTTGCCGATATAAAATAGGTGCGATAAAATTCTATTTACATACTTCTTTCCTTGCGAAAGTTTTTGTCCGTTTTTATCACACCGCCATGCCGGTCACATTGTGCAGGGTCAGGTTTTACAGTGGACCAGTTTCCAGTGCCTTGCAGAAGTGTATTTTTAAATCATTTTCGAACTGCCCTTTTTGATTTTTTCTTTACAAAATTGTATTTGTAAGGTTCCTCTGTACATCCAGAATTATTTTTTGGATAAGTTCTGAATCACCCTGTATAAAATAAAGGCAACATGTGGTATATCGCATGAAAGAGGGAGGAAACCAATCACTTTTTTAAAACCACAACCTGCTTCGATGACAATTTTTTTGCCCGCATAAGGGCTCAGCAAAGTACATACGATTTTGTTTTTAAGCGTCCGTGGCTGTCGTTAATGGTTGAATGATTTCCGGGCTGGTTGCCACGTCGTCGTTTGAAACAGTGTCAGAGTAACTTCTGAAGAGAGCGATATGTCTCTCGAAACGTCAAGAGTTGTAAATCGACGACGTGGCAACCAGCCCGGAAATCATTCAACCAAAGTACATACGATACTTCAAATGTCTGTTTACACCAGGTGAAAGGTATCATTTTTGCCCTATTTGCAGCCCCATTAAGTTAAGGCAAGATCGCTATAACTCTGCCAGTTAAGGCAAGGTCGCTATGACCCGGCCACTTGGACCGAAGCGATCTTGCCTTGACTAGCCAAGTTATAGTGGCCTTGCCTACACTGTTTGTCTGGGTCATAGCGATCTTGCCGTGATTGGTCGGGTTATAGCGATCTTGCCTTGACTGGTTGGGCCATAATTATTTTGCCTTAACTTAATGAGGCTGCAAACAGGGTTCTCCTATTTCGTTACTGATTTGACTTTCAAAGAACCTTCAAGCTTGACTTCTAGGTCATAGTCAAAGTCATCATCGTGTGATCCCATCAAACCATAAAACTTTCAACCAGAATATTTCGTCGTAAATATCGCAGAATCTTATTCAGACCCTTATTTTATCCGAAAATAAACTGACCCATAACAGACATATCAGAAGGTAAAATTTTTCAGTTTGTCCATTTCCGCTGTTAAAAATATAATGTATACAAAAATTTTTTTAAAAAACAATTCAAACTAAACGTGTATGAAAAATTCAGCTTAATCGGTTGGGGATAACCGTTTTAAAATTCAGTTGCTAGATTTGACCCATACTAACAAGGCAATTTAAATAAAAGCTTGTAATATCTGTGTGCGTGCCGCGTGTGCGTGTGTGTATGTGTGTGTGTGGGTGCGTGCGTGCGTGGGTGCGTGCGTGTGTGGGTGCGTGCGTGCGTGCGTGGGTGTGTGTGTGTGTGTTTGTGCCCCTGTACAGCAAAAAAATACATATATTCCTAAAAATATAAATGTTTGTCAATTTCTAGTAATATATTGAATCTTTATTTATGTTTACTTTACATATGTGCCATGTCATTAACTAAATGGTCCTATAATAAAACAGCCATTGCGTATATGTATCTATTTGCTTCATAAGCGTTTGAGCATTTGGCACTTCTTGATGTTGCCTAGACCGGGACCTAAGCTCCACCTCTCACTGTCCTTGGAATAAAAGGTACCTTTAACAATGAAAAAGTTTAATATTTTCACTCCGATATATCTATAATTGAGACTAAAAGTTGAGGAGTGATATTATAAAACTTTTTAACAAGCAAAAGATTTCTAATATCTTAGATAATACCTGGAAGTTAATCTATAATAACATCGAAAATGAAAAGAATGTTGGAATACTGCCAAAGAAAAAATAACGTTTATCAATTATTCTAATGTATTTATATAGAAAAAAACGTGTGCTTTTTTAAAAATATCAAGGGCACATTATTATTAAACTAATGAAAACGTGAAAAGTGTTTAATGGCGATATTTACAAAAGTGGTAAACGGTAAAAATGACAAAAATACGGGGTGTTTCAGAGTTAAAGTGACATGGGTCCGCAAGTGCTTCGTTTTCGAGATACAGGGTGTTATCTTTTTTAAATTAAGTTTTTTTAAAAAACGCTTTAGCCGATTTAAATGAAATTTTTACGGTTTATTAAACCAACTATCATACATCAACTGGATCAAATAGATTTGATCCAGAATTTCCAGGGACGCACCCAGTGAGCAAGTCGTTTTTTTTTGTAGAAAATAATATCACCCTATAGCTTTTTTGCGGTATTTATGTAATATTCATAATATTGTGTCTCTTGGCTCTTTTTAGTGCCTCGCTTCGTTTTCGAGAACCTTGGCACGTCTCTGAACTCCATAAGGAAAAATGACAATGCTTAGGAATTTATTCAGAAAATTAGCGCAGTGTGTTTCTTTATGAAAACATAAACAAAACGTGAAATGACATTGTCTCTAAAATGCAAACTAAATTCCCAATTTTCAGAAATACATTTTTTTAAACTAATAAGTAGTAACAAAATTACAACGAATGTTCAAACTGACAACCTCCTGCTTCAATGCATGCATTGCACCGTCTCACCATACTTTGTCGTACTCGTTCGAAAATACCCGGAGTGTTCTGAATAGCCCGGCAAGAATCGAAAATTCTTTGGTGTAATTATTCTACTGTTTCCACGGGGGTAGCATACACAAGGTGTTTCAGGTAACGAAAGCAAAGAAGTCTATGGATTGAGGGTCTGGAGAATGAGGCGGCCATGCAATGGGTTCTTCTCTACCTATCCACCGTCCAGGGTAAACTTCGTTCAAATGGTTTCGTGCTTCTCGACGAAAATGAATGGTGTGCACCATCATGCTGAAATATTGCCCAGACGTTTAGATGAAAACGTTGCTGATGACCTCTTACATGCATTGCATGTAGATTTTCTTCATATCAATGATAATGATAATTATTGCTGTTAAAATTTCCATTTCTGGTAAACACCGCTTCTTCATTGGAAAATAAATTGCTCCTACGAAACTGTGGATTTGCAAGGTTGCGAAAATACCACCGCACCGGCAGAAAAAAAACAGGTGTGGATAGTCGGTTGCAATCAGTGCTTGAATTTCTTAGAAATGGTAGGGATGCAGCTGCTGCTCTTGCTAAATTCTCAATACTGAACTGTGACCAATTCCCATAGCATTGGCTATTTCACGAGTGCTAGCGGATGCAGTATTTGCACTGTTTCCAAAATACGAGTATCTCCCCGACAGCCACAGTTTGGGTAGTTCTTCTAGGAGCAACATCATGCCTTTTTACACTTAATGTATCAGATTCTCGCATTCACCCTTTTATATGTATTTACAAAAATTATCCTGCTGGGGTGTCGCTTATTGGGAATTTTTCGACGATAAATTTGTTCGGCTCATCAAACATTGCAACGGGCCTCACCATACACATAACTGTTATTTTTAACTTATTTTAGAAAATAAGAAAAAGTCCAATTTATCTCACAATCCTTTTATTTTTTAAAAATGACAACCGGTTTCGAGGTCAGACTTTACACCTCATTTTCAGGCTAAAAATGTCAAAATAATAATTTTTTCTAAAAATATGTCAAATTATGTTTAATTTTAATTTTTATAGAAGTCAAATTTTGTTTTATTGTTAATAACCCAATTAATAATTATTAATTTTACAAATATAAACTATTTAATTTTTTAGAATTATTTCTTAAGTTTTTTCTTCCTTTAAAAAACTATTTTTAAACATAATGAATATAGGTCACAAATTAAAACTTTATACAGGGTGATTAAGTCATAATGTCATTAATTTTAACCACGTATTCGGAAGGCTTAATAAAGACAGAAAATCGGAAAAAAAATTTTACTCGACTTTTAAAAATGAAGGAAATAAACCCATAACTCCCGCAACGAGGGCGGCCCTGGCAGATGCCCGGATGCTCGGAAAATTTTGTAAGGTAATGTCACGAACAGTTGTCGGCTAAAGCGAACAGCGTTGCCAAGTTCACATCATAATTCACATTTACTGTTAAACGTATTCAAGTAAATAAAGGAGCATGCTGCATTTTATTATAAATAATTTTAACAATTGTATTAATTTAGTGTAGAATGTTTTAACAAGCCTGACTTCTCGAAGTCAACTTTCGTTAAAAGAAAATAAATAAAGCAGAGGTAGTTACCTGTTCTAGGCACACCGTATTTTATCAAATAAAAAAAGTCGGCCCACTACTAAATACCCGAATATACAAAATGCACTACACACTGCATCTATCATACCCATAGACCAACCATACGGCGCAGCGAACATGCAGGACATCGACGAAATGACTTAAATGTGATATATATATAGTAGCTCTACAGACCTAGAAGGTCCATGGCTTGATTTCCTATCTCTCTCCACATCTTATTTATTGCCTTTTCTTTCCATCGCTTTATTCCCATTAACGCTAGATCCTTTTCCACCTCGGTTTTCCACCTTAATTTCGGTCTTCCTCTTCTTTTCCTTCCTCCTATTGAGATGGTTAACATCATTTTTGGGATTCTATTCTCCGACATTCTTTGGACATGTCCCAGCCATCGTAATCTTTGTGCTTTAATTAGACCTCCTATGTTTGGTTCGTTGTAACAGTCCTGCAATTCTTTATTTGTCCGCCTTCTCCATATATCCCCTTCCTTATATTTTACGCAATATCTTTCTTTCCCACACTTCCATCATTTTTTGCTCCATTTTGCTTAGAGTCCAAACTTCACTACCATATATGACAATCGGCCTAATAACAGTTTTATATATTCTCACCTTCGCTTTTCTGGATATGATTTTATTTGTTAGTAATTTATTTAGAGCACACGTACATCGGTTTCCTGCCATTAATCTATTTTTTATTTCCACTGGTTTTAGTGTAAAATTTCTACAAGAACAATTTCAAGGAGACTGGAGATATCACAAACCAAAGTTTGCGGATATTGCGCGAGAATTCACTCAACCCGTACCATTTTCAAAAAGTTCAAGCTTTAGAACCAGCTGATTTTTCCAATCGTCTTGAATTTTGCAGTTGCAGCTAAATCGAAGTGCAGCAGACGCTAACTTTATTTTTATTTTTAAAACAAAGTGCGCTGAATGGATGAACGCTGTTTTACTCGTGCTGACATTTTAAACAGGTAAAAAACATAATAAATTGAAATATTAAAACTGTCTATTATTTAACATAATAAATTATAAAACGTTAATAATATTAAAAATGATAAATTGTAATAACCGTAAATTGGAAAACAATCATCCCTATTCATTACATTTTCCTTTGATAAAAGACCGACAACTTTTTGCTCTACTTTGCATGGAATGCGATCCTACTACAGTTCGTATTAGTCTAGGAGCCAGATAGGGTTCCGTTTACTAGCTATAAAAATAAAAACTTTTTATAGCCATTTAAACATTTAATTTGTTGATAACAATTAAACTCACCACTTTTAGGCTCTGAAAGCTAAACCGACGAGTGTGTGCGGGTTTTCATCTGACCAAATGTGACTATTATGGCTGCAAAGAAATTAGCTCTGTTTCACTTTAAATAAAATTTAATATTGAAGTTGTGATGTATATGTTCCATGATATATAGTTCCATCCTCTCGAACTGCGGTGATACTGTGTTGGAGTTGTCAATTGCCAGTTATACCTAGAACGTGTACGACACCGTCCATACACCGTTTATATTTATAAACATATTTATTTATTCTATTGGAAATACAATAAAGTGCATGAACACATATGTTACATGGTGGCAGCGGTAAAGTGATGTATAGATTAACCGTGTAAAATCGCGGCGTGCGGTAGACAGTTCGCATACGATCAGTCGGTGTCGGGTAGGAAAAACGGGAGTGTAAAAAACTTTTTAATTTTTGCAAGTGTGAGCGGACGTACAATCCGTTATTATGACAGAACAAGGAAGGGCGCCGGAACTATTTTGTTTCGAGGGAAACAATGTAGCAAATAATTGGAAATTTTGGAAGCAAAAATTTGAACTATTTTTGTTGGCAACGGGGAAAAGTTGCAAAGATGATAAAATAAAAATCGCCATTCTTTTAAATCACATGGGTGATGAGGCACTTCGAATATTCAACACATTTGAATATGATAATGATGGCGATGAGAAAAAATTTTCTGTTGTAATAGAAAAATTTGATAAGTATTGTAGCCCTCTAAGAAATCTAGTGTATGAACATTACAAGTTTTTTAAACGAGATCAGCAACAATATGAAACAATAAATGAATTCGTAACTGCCTTAAAACAACTTGCAATGTCCTGTGAGTTCAAAGAACGAGATGTTTTAATCCTAGATCGTATAGTTTTGGGAATTAAGAGACTCAAATATACAGGGCAAGTTATTACAAATCTCGGACTTAACACTTAGACATAATGCCGGTCCATGGAAAACAGTGTGGTCACTCAGTGGGAAATTACTAAAGAAGTTAGTGCTATTAAGAAATATGATGAACGAGACAGAGGAGCAAGCGAAGAACCTTATAGAAGAGGTAGACAGGTTTTAGGAAATTCTAGAAGTAGAGCAGCAGGTGGTGGCAGCTACAGCAGCAGCAAATGTATGAAGACAAGTGCGTGTGATAAGTTTAAGAATAAATGGCAGGACAAAGGTAGGCATTTACCTTGTAGAAGGTGTGGTCTTCAACACGAGAGGGGTAAGTGTCCTGCATATTTTGACATTGTTCGCTGTGCCATCAAAAGGGACATTATCGTAAAATGTGTTTAAATAGAGACAGTAATGTACAGGAAATAAACGATGACTCTGATAGTGATTCACAAAGTAATACCCAGGTGGTTTGGACAATAAATAAAACATTTGTAGGGTCACGTATAGACTCAGTCGAATGGTTCGAAAAAATTAAAGTAAATAATTGTGTAATAAACTTGAAAGTAGATACAGGCAGTCAGGTGAATATATTAAATAGTTCTGACTTTGTTAAGTTAAATATAGACCTCAGTGAATTAAAACCTGCTTCTAGCACATTGTCATGAAATTAATATTAGAGGTCAGATAATGCTTTCCTGTTAATACAAAAATTTAATATTTTATGTGTGGCGGCTGCCCAAAAATTTCAAATAATTGTTGATAAAAATACTCATAAAACAGTGGGTGTTGTTAATTCAAATGTAGAAAAGATTTTAGATGTTTATAAAAATACATTCCATCAAATTGGTAAAGTCAACAAATTGTTTACTATAACCTTAACCAGTGATGCAGTACCTTTTAACAGTAGTACCAGGAAAATTCCTTTGTCATTAAGAGAAAAAGTTAAGGATAAACTTAACGATATGGTGCGAAATAATATTATTGTACCTGTCAGTGAGCCTACTGACTGGCAAAATCCGATTGTGGTAGTCCCGAAAAGTAATGGTACTGACATTAGAATCTGCATGAATCCTGTGCATTTGAATATATACATAAAGCGTGAGAGGTTTCCTATTCCGACTCAAGATACGCTATTCACAAAACTAGCTGGTGCGAAATATTTTTCTCTGCTGGATGCATCCTCTGCATTTCTGCAGCTACCCCTTGATTATGAAAGTTCTCTTTTGTGCACGTTTACAACACCTTTTGGTCGTTACCGATATTTGAGGTTAACTTATGGTTTAACATGTTCACCGGAAATTTTTCAACGATATATATACAAACTACTAGAAGATATACCAGGATAATCAACCACTTATTGAACTTTTAAAAAAACCTTTAGAAGAAATGTCCCCAAGGATACAGAGACTTGCATTACGGTTATTAAGGTACCAATTTGAATTAAGGTACGTCCCTGGGAAAAATTTAAAAGTTCCAGATGCATTAAATAGAGATACCATAAATGAAACTATAAATACGGATTACCTGGAAAATAACTTAAGAGTCTATTCAGTGCTTACAACAACAAAAGAAAATGAAGAACGTCTAAAAAAAGAAATAGACTTGGATGTCGTTTTACAAAAAGTAAAATATTACACTCTCAATGGTTGGCCTAAGCATATCAAATCAGTTCCAGCCTCGGTTAAAAAATATTGGCCTATACGAAGCGAAGTATATCTTCACAAGGAAGTGCTGTTTGATCAAAAAATATTCATAATACCAGAAAAACTGGAAGGTGAATTTTTTAACATTATTCATCAGTCACATCAAGGAGTTGTTTCTTGCAAGAAAAAGGCCCTGGAAACAATTTATTACCCCGGACTCATATGTGATATTGAAAAAACTGTTCTTAACTGCAATACGTGTCAAATGTACTCTAAAACTAATGTGCGTGAACCATTAAAACCTCATGAACTGCCCAACCTTCCGTGGCAAAAAATAGGAATTGACTTTATGACAGTGGCATCTTAAGACTTTTTAGTAGTAGTGGATTATTATTCAAAATTTGCTGTTGTAAACAAAATTATAAGTAAGACTGCTGGGACTGTTATAGCAAATTTAAAAAATATTTTTATGTTTACTGGTCTTCCATTTGAAATATTTTCGGACAACGGATCCCCATATAGTTCCAGAGAATTTGCAAGTTTTGCGCAAAAGTATGATATTCAACTCACAACTTCCAGTCCTCATTATCCAAGAAGTAACGGAGTGGTGCAAAGAACAATTCAGACTATTAAAGGCCTCTTTACGAAGGCTCTCCGAAATAATAAGGATCCGTTTCTGGCAATTGTAGATTATAACACTACCCCCAAACAAAATTTACCAGCACCGTGCATGTTACTGGTGGGTAGAAAATTAAGAACAAAGGACTCCGCACAAACCTTATGGGAAATGGTTCCCGGTTAAATTGGCTGAATTTTTTATATGTTATGTATCTCGGCGTCTCGAACAAATGTCTTCATGAGCGCAAAGTCCAAAACTCCACGGATTCCGAGATAAACCTACCTAACTCCTAGAAACCACCCCTACCAAACCACAAGCAGGCCCTGGGAACAGCGAGTTTAGTCGATTATTTTTCTTGAAATAACTAAATTCCACACCACAAGGGGGCTAACCCGCCTACTCCCCAAACCCACGTAGCCCTTAGAAACCACCCCTACCAAACTACAAGAAGGCTAACCCATCTGAGCCTGCGAATAGCGAGTTTAATCGCTTATTTTTCTTGAAATAATTTAATTCCACACCATAAGGGGGCTAACCCGCCTACCCCTTAACCCACGTAGCCCCTAGGAAGCAGCCCTACCAAACCACAAGTAGGCTAACCCATCTGAGCCTGCGAATAGCGAGTTTAATCGCTTATTTTTCTTGACATAATTAAATTACTCACCATAAGGGGGCTAACCCGTCTACCCCTAACCCACGTAGCCCCTAGGGTCCACCCCTACCAAACCACAAGTAGGCTAACCCACCTGACTTGAGAATAGCGAGTTTAATCTCTTATTTTTCTTGAAATAATTAAATTCCACACCATAAGGGGGCTAACCCGCCTACCCCCTAACCCACGTAGCCCATAGGAACCACCCCTAGCAAACCACAAGTAAGCTAACCCACCTGACTTAAGAACAGCGAGTTTAATCTCTTATTTTTCTTGAAATAATTAAATTCCACCACAACCATGCTAACCCACCTACTCCCTATCCCACCTAACCCCTAAAAACCACCCCTACCAAACCACAAACAGGCTAACCCACGTGGCTATGTGGGTTAGGGATTAACCCGCTTGTGGTGTGGAATTTAATTATTTCAAGAAAAATAAGCGATTAAACTCGCTATTCGCAGGCTCAGATGGGTTATCCTACTTGTGGTTTGGTAGGGGTGGTTTCTAAGGGCTACGTGGGTTAGGGGGGTAGGCGGGTTAGCCCCCTTGTGGTGTGGAATTTAATTATTTTAAGAAAAATAATCGACTAAACTCGCTATTTCCAGGGTCTGCTTGTGGTTTGGTAGGAGTGGTTTCTAGGGGTTAGGTAGGTTTATCTCGGAATCCGTGGAGTTTTGGACTTTGCGGCCGTAAAGACATTTGTTCAGGACGCCGAGATACGTAACATAAAAAATTCAGCCAATTTAACCGGGAACCATTTCCCATAAGGTTTGTGCGGGGTCCTTTGCCTGTTAAAACAGTTATTAAAGCCAAAATATTCTACTAAAGGTATCCAGTCAAAGTTAAAAACTATTGAAAACAAACAAATAAAGTGGTATAATAAATCAACACACAAGTTGAGAGATTTAAAAGTTGGTCAACCAATTTTATTGCAAGAGGGCAAAAGGAAGTGGAAGTCTGGTGTGGTAACTACTAAAAATAGGCCAAGGGACTATATTGTAAAAATTAATGATACGGAGTACAGGAGAAATAGACAGTTTCTTAGACCACATGTGTCAGTTGTGCCGCCAGTGGTTCCTGCTTACAATTCTGACATATCACGAAGGTCTAATGGAAACGTGCCACCAGTTCAAAAACTAGGACCCGACAAGACTCAAATAAAAACAAGAAGTTGTCGAATCTCCCGGCCGCCTGAGAAATTTATTATGTCATAAAATTGTTTTATTTTTGGTATGTCTACAAAAGTATGTTACCTAAATGGTATTATTGATTGTTTAAGAATTGTTTCTTTTATTATAGTTTATATTGTTAAAAAAAGGGCGTGTGATGTATATGTTCTATGATATATAGTTCCATCCTCTCGAACAGTTGGTGGTACTGTGTTCGAGTTGTCAATTGTCAGTTATGTCTAGAACGTCTACGACACCGTCCCTACACCGTTTATATTTATATACATATTTATTTATTCTATTGGAAATACAATACAAGTGCATGAACACATATGTTACAGAAGTTACAAAACTCCAAGAGTTCAAATAATTTAAATTTCATTTCACAACCATTTTAATTTCATTACAGCAATAATGACAAAAAAACAACACTCACTAGATAAATTATAAGGAGAGGGTGAAATGTATGTAGTATTTAAATATTGACTGTAAGTAATAGAAGATAAAAAAACAATCGGACGGAGACAAATAAACAACTCGGTACGTGTTTCCAACCTACACTAACCTGTATCTAGGGTCAATAACCTTTTTATTTGACCCACCTTTGATTTCGTGTATGTGTGCATAGTCTAGGAGCCAGATAGGGTGCCGTGGCCAACAGAGTGCCACGGGCGCAAACAACTTATTCGTAGTATTTTGAGCTCCTGAATCCAAAAAACTTGGTCGCAAAGCCTAAAAGTGGTGAGTTTAATTGTTATCAACAAATAAAATGTTTAAATGGCTGTAAAAAGTTTTTATTTTTATAGCTAGTAAACGGAACCCTATCTTGCTCCTAGACTAATACGAACTGTAGTAGAATCGTATTCCATGCAAAGTAGAGCAAAAAGTTGTCGGTCTTTTATCAAAGGAAAATTGAATGTAATGAATAGGGATGATTGTTTTTTCAATATAGGGTTATTACAATTTATCATTTTTAATATTATTAACGTTTTATAATTTATTATGTTAAATAATACACAGTTTTAGTATTTCAATTTATTATTCAATATGCAGTTGCGTATAACCAAAGTTTACATAATAAATGTAAACTTTAGTGTAAATATAAACTTTGGTGTAACCTAGGTAGGTACTTATTGTTTCTGTTTAAAATGTCAGCACGAGTAAAACAGCGTTCATTCGTCCAGCGCACTTTGTTTTAAAAATAAAAATAAAGTTAGCGTCTGCTGCACTTCGATTTAGCTGCAACTGCCAAATTCAAGACGATTGGGGAAATCAGCTGGTTCTAAAGCTTGAACTTTTTGAAAATGGTACGGGTTGAGTGAATTCTCGTGCAATATCCGCCAAACTTTGGTTTGTGATATCTCCAGTCGCCTTGAAATTGTTCTTGTGGAAATAGTAGGCTGCTCCTCGACTAAATTTAAAACAGCCTCTATCACATTTAGGAGTATATGGCGATCGTTTAATTGGGCCGCATTTTCTGCCTGAACATCTGAATAGGCCGCGTTACTTTCAATATTTAGTAGAATTATTTGAAAACCTTCCCCTTTAGATGCTACGGGATATGTGGTATATGCACGACGGAGATCCGGCGCATTTTGCTCGCGATGTCCGTGGATTTTTAGACGATCAATGTCCCAATCGGTGGATAGGGAGATGAGAGCCTATAATCCTATGGACTTTTGTATATGGGGTTATATAAAATCTGTCGTGTATCACACCGAGGTAGAGAATGTAGAGCAGTTGCGGAATCGTATCGAAGATGCCTATGAAGAAATAAGTAACAACCCTGGTTTATTCCATCGCATCCGCCGCTCACCTATCCAACGTGTACACTTGTGCATAGACGGTAACGGTAATGTATTTGAACCTTTGCCCGAAGGCTTACAGCAAATTAAAAAATTAACATTATGATGTTAATAAAAACTAATTTTTGACAAGGCATGCTCAGACCTTCTCGAGGTTCTTGCTGAGCAACAATAACAATTTAATGTGTTGATTGCATAATTATAAAAAATAATTTATAGCATTTTAAATTATTATTGGCTGACGTGAGCAATGTGAGCAAACCGTTTATTTATTGTCTTTATATGTGCGAAAATATATAAATATGGCAACGTTGCATCTAGGGCGCGTTGTTCATATCGTAGCCGTGCGCAAATTCTGAATAAGGGACAGACGTCAGCCGGTCAGTAACAGCCTGAAAAGGGGGTTAAATAATGATTTGAAAATATTTTTTTCTGCTTAAATATGCATTTAATTTTTTTTAATCACGCCATCGTATTATACTCATTTTTCTCTATCTGCTCTTAAAATTAATGACATTATGACTGAATCACCCTGTATATTTAGTTTAAATTTACTACTTGAATATTTATTCTATGTATAAAATTCTTTTCTATTCAAGTAGGTATGCCACTGCTGGAGTCACTGGGTGATTTATTTTTGGGGAAACTATAGTTATATGTCCAGTCTATTGTACCAATTACACTTGGAAATGGAAATCCTTTATTTAAAAACCTAAATAATTACTATACTTTTTATTACAACTTGCCTTGTTAGTATGGGATAAATCTTGCAACTCGATAATTTTAAATCAGTTATCCCCAACCGATTGAGCTGAAATTTTACATAAACATTTAGTGGATGGTGGCACTAAAAGCTTGTTTTTTTAAAAAATGTTTATACATGAACTTATTTTCTATCTATACATATATCAATATCTTGAGTTAATTCTAAAATTGCTGTTTTATTTAAACGATTAATTTCATAAATTTTTCATTGGGTAGTTCAAAATGATCTCTAATAGATCTATATTGCAGTCTTAGATGATATCTAAACTTTTAATCTATTTTGTATGTTCTGTTATGGAATAAGATACTTACTAGTTAAGAATATTTTTAATATCCTCAAAAAAATTAATTTGAAAATAAATAAATCCAGGACAGCTATAGCTATATAGCCATTATAATTACTGCCCTTTCATTTTGATAACAATCACTGAAACGAGTTTGCTGAGATAACAATATTTGATAACAAGAACTTGCTACAATGACATCTCATATTGTTAAAATTTGTCAAACAGAAGAGAAAATCTAAGAACCTTGTTACCAGATAACCAGCTCTCTTTAAAATGACAACAAACAATATTGCTATGTCAAAACAGATTCGACATGAATGTCATTTCATGTTTGTTTATGTTTTCATAAAGAAACACACTGCAATAATTTTTTGGATAAATTCCTAAGCATTGTTATTTTTCGTTATGGGGTTCAAAAACGTGTCAAGGTTCTCGAAAACGAAGCACTTGCGGACCCATGTTCATATGAACTTTATTACATTTTTCTCTGAGCGTAATCTCCCCTAGGCTTTTGTCACTTCAACTCTGAAACACCCGATATAAACTTATTGCATGGTTCCTTAAAGTACTACAAATTATAATCAAGTAAACGCGGGCCGTGCTCAGGACCCCCTGTGAAGCTAGCGCACTATGCGTTCGAACATCAGCCCTGGGATCATGCTGTTCAATAACCAGTATCGGTTTCTGGACAATATTACTTATGACCACTATTATTTTAGGCTTTTGTAATACATATATGCAATTGTTATTTTCATTTATTGTCCATTAAACAAACAATATTTAGCGATAAATCACACCAAATAAAACTGAAAACTGAGTTAAATTTCTCCCAAAAAATTAACCCGAGCTCAACGCTCCCATTGCTCACATAGCATATACAACCCAGCCAGTGTCCTACCCTGCGGTGAAGATTCTAATGGATACAAACTTTTAAAGTTTCCATACATAAGCTCTTAAAACTTCTATACACAAGCTTTTCAAGGAGGCAACATAAACTCAAGCTCTAAAGCTCCCATAAAAACACAAACTCATAAAGCTTCCATACACGCCCTCTAACGAGGCTATACTCATAAACTTTAGTGCCCTTAATACAAAGTGCTATGTCCAAAAAGGTTAAGCTGAAAACCTCATTTAAACAATAGACACAAAACCACAAACTAAAATATATCCTGCTGAAAGTACGTTTTTAGGTACAAAGGTAGAGCGTGAACCATGATCCCAAGGCCAAGCAATTTTGTCATGAATGGACGAAGAGCGACAGCATTAACATCCTCTACCCCAATAGTTTGTTGAAGTTGGCGTGAACGGGGTGATGCCCGAGTATCCGGGTAATCCCTTCATAGCTGAGCAGGAGAGCAGGCTACTAACCTCCCAGCACTTCAGGCAAAAATGGAGAACGTAGAAATCGTGGCTCTACCCAGTACAAGCATGAGAGTACACGACCACCTTTATATGCCAAGGGATAACGAATATGAGACAGCAAATCATATTCCACAAAATATATCGTGACACTTCTTTTGAACAAACGAATTCTGTGTGACAAATTTTGTATCAAATACCTCTTTCATTTTCAAAAAGGCAGTCATCATTCATATATTTTACTAGACGTCGGCATGTTCAGCAAAAGAAAATTAAAATACATACTTTATTTGATGGCAACACGCAAACACGCTAACAAAATAGTGATTCCAAACTTACTCAGTAGTTAAAAAACTAAATAAGTAAATAACTTGTGTAACGTTTATATTCTAATTTCGCCGAAACCTATCTAATATCGACGGCGGTACACCTTTTTGCGGGAGTAAAAATAAAAAAATGAGAAAAAAGGAAAAGGCGAACGTGTCCATGTCAGATTGATAGAACATTAGCGTTAAGATCTAACATAAATTGTGCTAATAAAAGTTTGGGCCTTAAAACAACTAAGGTAATTGTTTAAATTTATATTTTACAAATTTTAATTCAAGATAATATTTCTAGGCCTTTTTATACTAACGTAACAGTTAATAATTTTAAAGAGGAATATCAAGCTTTCTTAATTACGGTGAAGAAAGTAGCCGTTACATAACATCTCTGACTGCTGCTCATTTGTTTCTGTTGGATGCAAACTGTTGAACCATCTGCCTTTCTGGTTGAAAACTGTCGTAGCGATAAACTTTAAAAACGACTTTAATACTGTGTAACACTGCCCGTTATCTGGTGGTTGCTGCCTATAACATCATCTCTCAAGGAGAAATATGATACGGATTCCAAACCTGAAAGAAAATATTGGTAAATTCACACTGAAGTCACATCTGTAAGTACTTTTGTAATATATGTGCCCTCCTCCAGGAAATGTGCAATTCTTCCAACTAATTGCATAAAAACAAAGATATATGCGTATCTATCGTATTAATATAATTTATATACTTACCTATATAATTGCTTATTAACACTAGAAATAATGTAAAATAATAATTTTGGCGACTTGCCTAGCTAAAATAAATTTCCTTGTGCTGAATTAACTTAAAGAAAATATAGAGAGCTCTCTATATAAACACAATTTAATTAAAATAATTAATATTTATCTAATTATACTACACAAATTTATACATAACCTGTTTATTAGCTCGAAGCTTCGTTATTATTGTTTGTTATTTATTTAATTGTGATTTACAAATCATTATTGTTTACCTAGATGTAATTAACTATATTTAAATAGATTTAAGTAGTTTAAACAGTGAGGTTCCTTTATTTAATACAATTCCGTATACAATTGCCTTCATTTCCTTTTTTGTTTTTGTCGATTTTAAACAAATCGTCTGGCGCCCAAGAAGAATTTGTTTAATATTGGCATGAAAATAAGTTTAAAAACGCTTAAAAAAAAATAAAGTTAAAAACGATCTCAACCCTGATCTCCGAATATGAGCAGCTGGGTTTTGTATTCCTCTTAAATAATACCTAAAGAAGGTCATACTTATTCAATACAAAACTCTATACTTCTTGTCTAATCTCTTGATTTGTTTTTCTTCAGTTGCTAGTCTTTATTTTGTATTTACAATTTCTACATTGTTCTAATACCATACATTTTTATTAAAAACGCTAATTTTTACGCTAGGGCCGCTAATTAATTATAATACCAAATCAGTGCGCACGGTTATGGCTATCATTTTTTTCTGTTGTTTGCCTGCCTAAAAAGCCGATGCGAAGTCATGTCATAAGTATACACGTCTATTAAATACCACATAAAAAGTTTCTAAATTCGATATTAAAATTAAAGGTACTAGCATACCCACGCAGTAATTAAAAATGTCACTAAGGTGTCACACATATTTTTCTCCAACCGTCACAAAACATTTTTTGACTGTCAGAAGTCTCTGAGGTTGACATTTTCCTTACTGAGAAAAAAATGGTATCTTAGCAACAAAAGTATTCACTTTTAATTTAATCCTAGGAGCTAAAGTTTGACACTTTTAATCCTTAGATTAAAAGTGTTAATCGAGTTTATTCAACAATATTTATAATAATGTTTGTAATACACAGTTTGGACACGTATTAAAATTAAATAAACCATTGAAACAGCCACTACCTACCTTCATTCTTGGAGCAATTCTCAAAGAAGTCCAACACGTTTCCATTAATAGTTATATTATTTTCAGATGTTGTGAAATCAGAAATGACTACTATACGGTGCTTGGTTTATCATTGCCACTATCAACTTTCAATATTCTTTTCGCATTATTTTCTTTACTCAATAGTGAGTCTTCAATGTATCCTTCCGCCACAATGCTCGATCTCTATTCTCCGTATCTTTTAAGACAAGTAAGGTCACCACCGCCGTCTACAAAAAGGGTAGCAGACGTTCGTCGTAATGCGTGTCCACTGTACTCTTTCCAACTGTCCAGTTTCAAAAATCTTGCCACTTCTTGCGAGACGGCACTGATTTTATGAAAACCGACCACCATTCGATGACACTTTCCACTAACATATCTGAAAAATAATCAACGTCTACCAATCCGGGCGGTAAAGCAATATACGTATACAATTTTCGATAAAAACTTAAATAATTGTTTCCCAGCATAGTAAAAAACGTGGTCTCTAGGTTTTGGTATTAGGAATAGTTAAGACGGATTTCACATCTTAAACATTATCAATTGACTAATTCATCAGAATCGCATGCGCCTGCAACCCACAATATTAGGACGTCCTATAAAGAAGCTTTTAATAAATGTTGTTCTTTTATTTTTAAAGAGTTTACCTTCATCATCAAATATAAATTATCAGGTGCCCTATTCAAAACGCTATCAACTTGCTCCTTTGTAAATACTAGCTATGTTTTTGGTACATTTCCTTCATTTTGTCTCTTGAGAAGAGCTTGTAACTTTGAATATTTGCTTATCTACAGGGTGTTAAAAAAAGAGTGTAAAATATTTCAGGAGGTAATAGTATGAACCAAAAGAAGCAGAAAATAAATAAAAATAAACATGGGTCCGCAAAGTAACGGTTGCGGAGATATGGACCACTATTCGTTTTTCAAACATTTTATTTTATTAGGAATAAACCGACAAAGGAAGCTTTTAACAAACAAAAAACAAAGTTACAGAAGATGTTCAAAGTGCCCTCCGCCCATTTCCAAGCAGGCACGACATCTTCGTGGTTTGGATTTCTTGACACTTTTGATTAATCCGTAGCTGCAGCTCTTCCAGGCTATTTACAGGAGTACCATACACTAATGTCTTCAAATATCCCCAAACAAAGAAATCTAGAGGGTTCAGATCAGGCGATCTTGGAGGCCATAAAACAGGTCCGGCCCTTCCTACCCATCTATGTGGAAAAGTTTGGTGTAAATGCTCTCTAACGGCCATGGAAAAATGAGCTGGAGCACCATCATGCTGGAACCACATTTGTTGCCTCTGATTCAAAGGAATGTCTTCCAAAAACTCATACAGTGTGTTCTGCAGAAAGTTGAGGTAAGCAGCGCCTGTTAATCGATTTGGTAAAACAACAGGACCTAGAAACCTGTCACCTACAATATCCATCCAAATGTTTAATGAAACATGTGCCTGATGTCCAGATTCTATTAGAGTATGAGGATTTTCGTCGGCCCAAATATGCGTACTGTGAAAATTAAACACTCCATTTCTTGTGAACCCGGCCTCATCAGTAAAAAGAATGTTTGCAAGAAAACGAGGGCCTTCAGCATCATGACGTAGAAACCAGCGGCAAAAAACCAAACGTGCTTGATGATCATTTATTGGATTTAAGGCCTGTACTCGTTGCACATGGTATGGATAAAGCAGTTGCTCGTGAAGGATTCTCCAAACAAGATGACCACAAATTCCTACCTCAGCTGATACTCTCCGCACACTCGTATCTGGATTCTGCTCTACCAGTGCTAGAATTTCTTCTTCTGCTCTAGGAGTGGATACCGACCTTGGTCTTCCGGATAAATGGCACTGTTTGCTCAAGGAACCGGTATCACGCAATCTTTGGTAAATTCTTCCAAACATGCGTTGTAGAAGAATCTGGCGATTTGGATAAGCGTCAACATAAAGACGTCGCGCTTCGGTGGCGTTCCCATTAGCACGACCATACATGAAATGCATGACTGTTAATTCTGCGTTAGAGTAACCAGCCATAGCGAAAGAAAACTTGTGCACTGAGAACAACTGTCAAATACGTACTGTTTATTTCACTAAACATCAACCAACTATTATAAGAAAATACACAACGTTTTTGCAAAATAAAAAAGGGGCTTAAAAACATAAAACATTCCATATCTCCGCAACCGTTACTTTGCGGACCCATGTTTATTGAGACTTTTCTGCTTATTTTGGTTCATACTATTACTTCCTTAAATATTTTACACTCTTTTTTTAACACCCTGTATATCAATCTCCAATTCTTTATATCCAATGTTCTTCTGAATACAATTTAATGTTTTTTTCTTTGCACCAATCCATAAAACGTTGGTAGACACAATCATTTTCTCGAGATTTCTTCGGGAGAGGATTCAAAGAAACATCTTTCGCGCATCTAAATCTTCATTAGATTCCATTTTTACAGATTTTAGCAAATTGAACCACAGTCACAAATATGAACTCAATTAGCAATATAGCGACTAATGTTTAACAAAGTATCCATAACTACATCGATATATCCTACTTATCTATTATCCAAATTAGATTTGAATAATTTCAAAGCACAAATGAATAAATAAATGGGGGATTTCGATTGGAGAAAATATAGCATGTTTTATTCGGATTTGCTCACCACGAAAGTAACACGTTTAATCCTAATATAAAAATATACTGTTTACATAATCTGTGATATTCCACTATTCTTCCATAAAATGTAACCTCATGGGGTACCCTGCCCCACGAGAATGTGCGCAAGTTCCAAAGGGACATTCCTTTGGCAAAAATAAGTTTTTCAATATTTCAAGAATGTGTAACAATAGATTCACCAAATTTTTACGATAACACATACCTACATTTAGTACCTATCAAATATATTTTTTTACTAAAGCACTAACTTGGCTGTTCACATGATTATTTTTATGACAAGTCGTCAATCAGAAATAAACATAATTTCGTAAGCAAAAACTTGGCAAAAGACATGGCAAAATCAAATGCACCCATTCTTTTTTTTAGAAAAATTACATTTTATGGACAAATTATATATGAAAATCTTTTTTCGAGTGTGAAAATAATCCTATGTATGTACTGTAAGAAAGAAACAATGCTGTAAAAGTTTATCTCTAAATTATCATTTTATTTTCATTATTTATTAACATTAAATTGTGAATTGCTTACTATGAAGTATTTTCAATAGCGATACAAATTTTGCTAGTTAGGTTGATTGGTTGATCAATACATTGATTTATGAATTATATTTTAATAGGATTGATCTATGGCTAATCATGTACAAAATATGTCGTTGTTGATCTTGCAACTGGGGGTAAGCGACAAAAAGAAAATCAATCAAAGTCTCTTTTTGAATTAAGCCGATCGATTGAAAGCATATAGTATATTCACCTATATTAGTAAATAAATTAATACTACGATATCCACCATACATACCACAAAAAATTATAATGGTTTTCCTTCATATTGTTTTTGTCATTGTCAGAAATTAGTCAAATAACGGTTTTGGTGCTTACGCCCCTTTGTATTATCATTTCATATATAAACCAGTCTCTTGCGAATTAAGTTATCTGAATATACTGAATCGTAATAGACCTGAAAGTCTAACTGATACTCAAAATACAAGTACTTATACACGCAATTATAATTCTTCTGCAAGATGTTTTCTGATATAAGCTCACGCCATAACTTCAGCAGATTATTCCTTGAATTTGAAACTTAGAGGTCTTAACAAATCAAAGGTCTAAGTCACTAGTTTGAAAAATCACATTTGTTCTATCTTCTTTAGATACTTGACATAGGTGCGAATAAAAATGTTCTCATTAGAACCTAAGATTTTGTATATAAGTAACTGAAAAATTACAATAGGAAATCGTATTACGTGTACTACCGAACTAAAGTACGAAAATTAATAATTAGCTAAAGCTCAGGGAATGTTTTTGGTTGTTAACAATATTGAAAATCTTATTGAAAAGAACCTATTACCAGACTTTGAAAAGATGAGCACAATGTGGCAAAAATACATAGCATTCAAGTACATTTCAATATTCTAAGTAGTAACAAAACCAGAAAAGTTTGAAAATTTTACTACCGCCCTGGAATTTTTTAATTATAACTTTAAAAGTCAGAAATAAATTATTTTACGTAAATTATTTCAGTTCCATAGCCAAAATCAGTTGTAGCGGAAATTCACTGATCATAAATATTGATCTCATATTTTTAAGTTTATTCTGTACTTGTCACACTTTGTTATTATGCAAGATATACCCAAGTAGCTTCTTATGAGGCAGTTGAATGTGCAAAGTAGTTTTTACTGAATTTTGGAAGAGTCAAATAATGTTTGTTTTTTAACTATACTATATATTATTACTTAGACCAATTATTTCAGTTGCTTTAATGATTTTTTCCAATATCTGCATTCTTAAAATGAATTTCCGTTTTCAAATCTTTTATAAAAAACCAATATTTATTTTCTGCAATCGTTGAAAAAAAAAATAAAATTTAGCTTATACAATTTGGTTCCAAGTAACTTTTCATAAAATTTTGCAAATTCTATTCTTTTCATATAAGGTGAGTTTTTGAAAGTTTTCCATTTGTTTTTCCGAAATAAACTCTAAAAATGACCGGCATTGTTAGAAAATTTTTAATAATGCAGAAAAAATTAGTCAAATCGATACTATACTACACAATACGATTGAAATTTAGTTATAAAATAACAGTTTTTTGCCAATCGCTGTATAATTTCCGTTTAGAATTTTTGTTATTTTTTAAAAATATTGATTATTCTATATACTTACATGTGTTCCTGAGGCCTTCATTTGCACGGTCTTCACCCAGAGAAAGGCGGTACGTCCGAGAACATTAAGTGCGCGGTTTCGCTTCTAAAGAGCCTTCATAAATGATTCAACCCACGTGACAGCCGAACTTAGACAACCAACATTTCGCGATCTACGCGATTCTACTCAAAATCCCTAAATCTTAGTATTGCCAATATTAATTATTCGTTTACAATGAACAATGACAATCTGCTACGTTTGTGACAATGCGATTCGTTGAATATATACTTATGAAAAATTATACCAATTACCAGCCGGTGAAACAAAATGTTATGTTTTGTAACGTAATGTAATCCTGAATGGTTTTAATAATTTTATATGTTGCCGAAATTTAATTGCCAACGTGAAGAAAATAAATTTACTGTTCCAAACAAAATTACTGGTGCAGTTATTTATGAAGGCTGTACTTAAAACCTAAACTTTCATATATTTAAGTTTGTCAAATAGATACAGAAAAATATATTTTTTTTTCGTACTAATATTAACTCAGAGTAGTAGCTAGTTTCTTTTTGTCTTTATCCTTAGTATTATATTTATGAGTATAAAGACATAAATAAATTTACATCTAAATACAGGAAATATTGTACAATTTAAAAAAATACATTTTTAACTTTTTAATGGTTGTTGAAGTCCTTATTGTAAATATATAAGATGTTTTAATAAGAATTTCAAATTCCTTGACTGAAAATGTAGGAAATCATGTTTCTTTGCATAGTTAATAAAGGTGGCATATTAGATATACCTTTTAAAATAATAAATGTTTTACACTTTATTTTATTTTCTAGCACACCGTATTGGACGAGGTGAGTAATATCTTCGTGGTGGGAGTACATTTGGAATATATGTAAGTTGTTTAATAATAAAATAAGCTCAGTGCTAAGTAACAAAATAGAAAAAATCTAAATATTTGGAAAAAGCTTATTGCCAACATTTGTAGTCAGTAGCCAAACGATATGTTCATGCACGTTTATCTAGATCGTTCATCTAATATCAATTATAATGAAATATTTGATAAAAAAACTGTTTAATAGAAATATGGCGAAAATGTAGTGCTCAAGATTTTGTTATGAGGGGAAGAGGCTAAAATACCCAACCGTTCCTGGGGAAGTTGACGCCCTAATGCAAACTAAAAACCCCTTAAAAGAAATTTAGCAACCAGAAAAGAAAACAAATATTACAGAATTAGAATTATTTAATGGTTATATCGTAAACTTTTAAGATAGAGATTTACTCAAATTACAAACAAGTTGCATGGTATTTTGCTGAAATTTTTCTTGCAATTAAATCTGAGATACTAATTTTAAGGCTTTCGCAGCCTGTACTAATATTTAAAGTACTATGGTTTTTCCGGTTGTTACGCCGTGATCTATGTCTGATCTATGTATCTAGCTTAGTTGCAGTGAATCTCTTATAGAGTCATCACTGAAGATGCCTACAGTGAACAATGGCTAAATGTTCGGAAACATTAGGTGCGATCAGTTGCAGAAGCCACTACTCAAGTCTAGGAGAACCACCTTTGCGGTTTTGTCCGTAGCAGTTGTAAGGGCCCCAAACATTTTGTATATTTTGCACCGATTTATCGGTGCAGATATGCCGTACAGATTTAACCCGTCGCACGCAGATCGGTTTACGGTTGTAAAGATGGATACTAGACAAAAATGTGTGACAGCAGTAGCGGCGGCGTTAACCATAAAAAAGAAAAGACAGAGTTATCGTTCAAAATGGTGTAAGCAGTGGGTACTGGAGAGAGTAACGTTGTGCCATGTCAATTTATTAAATGATCTAAGTTTTGAACCTGGATAATGGAATAATTATCTACGGATGAATGAAGAAACTTGTACCTATGGAATTATTACAATTAGTAACACTACCGATTATTCGTTTCTTGGAGTTTCTTATTTATTAAGAAACTTAATTCCTCGAAGTACCACGAACGTGGTTTGTAGACGTTGTCTCCAGTAGCACCAGAGTATCTACTCTTACTTATCTAAGTTAGGCGGGTTTCAATAAAAATGGCTTCAAATACAATTTTGCAAAAAATGGCAGGATTCGAACCCACGCCCCCTTTAGGGAACCAAGGCTTGAACAAGGTGCCTTAACCACTCGGCCAACCTGACTCGATAGGTATATGGAAAAGAAACGAGATAATATATTTATTATTATTTTATTTTTTATAACATTTATACAGAGTTAAATTACTACAGTAGCATCAAGTTCTTTATAACATAAAGTACAAAATTTTATATGTATTCCACAAACCCAGCAGACTTCCAAGTGTTTGCAAGGTAGAAATATAACGTTTCGTTTTCGCTTTCTACATATTCGGCAAACCTTTTCAGGCGGTCCCCAGCATTCGTCCTCAAGAATGGAATTCGGCATTACTTCCATCGGCTTCCTACCAAACATTACGCTCCTTATTCTCTACACTTGACTATGATAAATCGCTCTATTTCTTGATAACAACTTGAATATTGCCACTGTAAGTTTCTACAATCAGCGGCACTATCCAACGAAGGCGGTGGGATTGTTGTTGTTGTTGTTGTTGTTGTTATACCATTCAGCTTTACGCCAATCAGTCTGGAGGGTTGTGGTAGAGATGTTGAGTTTATACTGGCAATTAGACGCATAAAATCAGCAGCGTATTTATTTCTTTCATATGTCAAACCATCTACGTTAGCCATACATGCCACTAGATCCGATCGTGTGTTGAGAAGTTCATCCGTTGTGTTTGATAACAAAATTTTCAAATTATTCATTTCGCTTCTAGATATTAATGATGCGGTTTTTAGCGTGGGCGTTTGCGGTGTAGTAGCCGTAGTAGTAGTAGTAGTAGTAGTAGTAGTAGTAGTAACGTTAAATCTGTTTAATACATCAGCAGAGTGGTTATCAGTAACAGATCTGCTTGCTGAAGTAGTTTCATTATCGCTTCTAGATCCACTAACGTTTATTCGGTCGGTAGGACCATCAATGGCAAATCCATTGAACGAGCTTAAATTTCCCACGTTATTATGTTCAAGACGAAATATTGGATGGTTGTTTTGTAGATTTTCATATTGTAAACGGACCGTTTTGTAATTATCTATGTAATGATTTATTAGCAGCGTACCATTATTCGTATGATATGTAGAATTTAATGTGTGTCGAGCCCTTATCGTAACACAAACTAGCAGCAGCAGCAGCAGCAGCAACAACAAGACAACTTGACTTATTGACATTTTGAAGCACAATGGTAAAATACATTTTTCGTTACATTAATTTATGCTGATCCTAAACCATAATACTTTTGCAAGATTTTTGCGATACTCTTTAGTGCTAACGCAATCGTAGCAACTGTTAGAAAGTAAAGAAGCCCAGAAATTGTATTCATGTCCGTTTTTTATTATTATTCTCAGACAGCTCGATGAGTGATCCTGCGCATACATCTTCATAATCGGAGCAGTTTACAATAGGTAACGGTCTCCAGGTGTCGAAATCTCCAATCGACTTGTCTTGAAAAGTTATTCTCAACTTGTAGAATTTAGAATGTTCCGGAATTTTCGATGTAAAAACCCTCATCTTTCCGCCAGCAAAAGTCCACGTTTACATCATATGCACTTGATTTTTAGATTCGTCGAAAGTAACTGTTTTCTTCATTGAGGCAATAAGTTGTATACTCAACGGAAAAGATCTTCAAAGTTCCTCTTGCTACATCTGACTGTTTTATTTGGGTTCATATGATATGAACGGGGTACATCCACTTGAAAAAGAGGTGGGGGGTTATTCCCCCAATTATCAAAGTTTTCTACGTTGACCACTTTGGGTAAGTGCTGGTGGCTTGAGGGAACCAGTTGCGATAATACTTTCTTTAAATAGTCCAGCTTTTGGCGTCCCCTCACGTAAATTATATGAGCACTCAGCAGATAATTACCCAGTAGTATATCATTCAGCGCACTTTCACTATATTCTATGTTTCCAGATGAATAGCGGATGCCGTGGATATTTCGTTCTGTATATCTAACCTGCTTCTTATTCGCGTTGGTCAATTCAAGGAAACGCATAGGTGGTTTCATTAAATAATGACTCACTTGGCATGCATCCCGAATCGTAATTTCTTTGGGATAAAATTCATAACCTCCACCGACACTCAACAACATAAACCCCTGGATGTCCACAGCCACAACCTTCATCTTGGACGACTATCTAACAACTGGCATTTTCGTTTTCTTAGCGGTGTATTTTTAAGCTAGATTCTTGACGATTTCGCTAAGTGGAAGGTGCTCCATGATGCAATCGTGTATGATTATACAATAGGCACTGGTATTATCGGGAAAGCCTTGTGCTGCTTCAATGTCCAATCTTACGTCTACGGTAGACGATTTCATGCTTTCATCTCGCCTCGAGCAATCGATGACGAAAAGAATGTGATTCTTAAAGGTGTCGTAATCTAGTAAAGATATCTTCTGCAGCGTATTCGAGTAACTGGGATAAAACTCTGTGTAGTTGTAGTGAGCTTCGGCATAGTCGTTCTTTGTAAAATTTAATCGCATCCTCTGGTTGGGAAAGCTCTCGCCGTTTAGTGTTAATCTAATGTTGGTAATATCGATGATATCAAAGTGCGTGAATTTGTTTTGTTTGGCCGTCTGGAAACCGATGATGACGTATCTAGGACTTTCGACGGCGGAAGTAGTCTTAACGGCCCAAATTTCTTTTGTAGCGCCAGGTACCCATTGTCTATACGGTATCAATATGGGCGTATCGGCTTTGATGGCTTTTAATAAGCTAAGTTTTATTTCGTCGTTAGGTTATAGCCGTTTAATTTTAACCTCGACGTTTTGAATATCCAGAGTCACTGTAATTTTATCAGTAGCCACCCTCTCCGTAACCAAGAAACAATTGGAATCGTTACTGGCTCTTATCAATCTGATGCATTGCTTGCTACACGTCACCATGCGGTAGTCGTTGAAAAGGTTAAAGATATGCCTTAACGGTATGAGGAAATTAAAAGTTTTATCATCATTTAGAGTTGGCTCATCGGGATAATTCCATCCGGCTGTGGATAAGTGTTTGGAATCCTCGGCGGAATAGCACAAGTATCCACGAACGGTGCTCACTAGACCAACTTCACGTATACTTTCCAGTTCTTTAGCGTTTATTTCGTACGTAGCCGACGAAAACATAAAGGCCGCTGCGTTGTTTACGAAGGATACGTCTCCATTACCGCCAGTCCTTACAATCTTTCCGCTGATACGTATCAGACCGTCGTATGTGGCATCGAAAACATCGGCTTGATTGATGATGATTTCAATGGCGTCGTTGTTTCTGAAGGACTTTACGTATGGGTAATACGTTCGCCATTCCACCTTTTGTATGGATTCGTCCATTGAGGGACGGCGAAAAAGATCGAACGTGTGATGCGATGACATTATAGCCCAGAAATTTCAGGAACAAGGTGTTCGTTAGAGACAGAGGCTTAGTGAATGCAACCTTATCGTGAGAGGAGTCTCGCGATACTGACGCGTACCTCGATAGCGGCTCCTTTATATGATCAGGTCGAGAGTTGTTGAAAACTAGCATTATTCAAGTTTCTTAATCTCCAATCGAATGATGATTTCTTCACCTCTGAAATTTACGGTTTCGAAATTCTGGTCCAACTCGTCGATTGTAACCGTGCTTATTTCAGTTCGGTAGATAGATGAGGTGCTTTGGTTCTTCGGCGATAGCAAATCCTGGGTCGACGCGTACAGGAAACTCGTATATACTATGCGATGGTCTGCCGTTGTAGAAGGCTCCCGAAGTAATGTTACAGTCCAGGTGAACGGTGTGTACTTTTATAATATCCACAGGTAAATCCGATTTGTGTAGGTTTTTGGATTCTAGGAACTGTTTCGAAAATCCCAACGTCCTACCGGTATTGCCATCGGTTTCAAAGTCTACCCCGTATTTATTGCTGTATATTTCACACTTTAGAGTGTTACTGTTGGGCTTTAGCGAAAATAACTGGTCGGCGTTGGGGTCTTTCTCGATCTTTAATGCTTTTCTCATTCAATTTTCAATGACCTGAATCTTGTAGGCACCCTCGGCAAATTCTATAATGGTTTGCTTGTTTTTATCTTTTTTATCGTTGTCCTTGCACAAAATAAACCTTTGATGAGCTTCGATGTTGGGTATGCTGTTGTACGAATAAAAACAAAGAAGAGCCAAGCCGTAATTGAATTGTGGGTCTAATGACCGAAACTGTCAAAGTATTCTACGTCGTTGCCGTTTTTCTTATAAGCTATCAAGTGAGTGCCTTTGTTCTTATTTAAGTCTAAATTTAAAATGGCGTCTCGTCGACGCGGACCTGTAGATGGTAAGGTGTCTCGCATGAAAATGCCTCGAAAGAATGGAATTCGTAGCCGTTTGACGTATCTAATCAGGTTCCTGTCCGACAGGGGCTTATTGGGTAGCATTATTGGCAGTTTTTTTTGCTTTTTCAAGAATAAACCGTAGCCTCCGTGTTGATTTTTTCTCAAATACAGACCGGATCCTTTGGTTCCGATAACTTCCATGGCTTCGTTGTGTCGATGCTCCTCCGTAAGTTTTTTTGCCGCATTTCTAGCATCGATTACTGTTTTCGCGACAGCCCCCGCACCACCCGCTAGCGATCCGAGGACTCCTAGGGCACCTAGGCATTAAAAGAGGTAGGAAGCCTCCAGAGTGTTCTTCTGCGGGCAGTGGTATGATTCTTGGTACGCGAATGATTTTATTACCACCGACCTTTTTAACTGCTATTCATGCTGCCTTTAAAGCCGATAGAGCAGTTTTTCTCAACGAACTACTAAGTTGCTGTTTTTTTAAACGGTTTGCGATATTTAAAACAACGTCTCTGCGGAACGATGCAGGTTAACGTTGTCGTAGTAGTCCTCCACTCTTTTTCAAACCCATTCCGAGATTACGTTTCGCCTTCATGGCTGTAGTTACGAACCAAGCAGCTCCTTTTTCTCCTAGTTTTGCGTCTTTAGATTTAACGCGTTNACTGTAGTTTTTCGGTAGGCACCCTCTCCGTAACCAAGAAACAATTGGAATCTTTACTGGCTCTTATCAATCTGATGCATTGCTTGCTACACGTCACCATGCGGTAGTCGTTGAAAAGGTTAAAGATATGCCTTAACGGTATGAGGAAATTAAAAGTTTTATCATCATTTAGAGTTGGCTCATCGGGATAATTCCATCCGGCTGTGGATAAGTGTTTGGAATCCTCGGTGGAATAGCACAAGTACCCGCGAACGGTGCTCACTAGACCAACTTCACGTATACTTTCCAGTTCTTTAGCGTTTATTTCGTACGTAGCCGACGAAAACATAAAGGTCGCTGCGTTGTTTACGAAGGATACGTCTCCATTACCGCCACTCTTTACAATCTTTCCGCTGATACGTATCAGACCGTCGTATGTGGCATCGAAAACATCAGCTTAATTGATGATGATTTCAATGACGTCGTTGTTTCTGAAGGACTTTACGTATGGGTAATACGTTCGCCATTCCACCTTTTGTATGGATTCGTCCATTGAGGGACGGCGAAAAAGATCGAACGATGACATTATAACCCAGAGATTTCAGGAACAAGGTGTTCGTTAGAGACAGAGGCTTAGTGAATGCAACCTTATCGTGAGAGGAGTCTCGCGATACTGACGCGTACCTCGTCGATAGCGGCTCCTTTATATGAACATTTGACTGAGAGTTGTTGAAAACTAACATTATTCAAGTTTCTTAATATCCAATTGAATGATGATTTCTTCACCTCTGAAATTTACGGGTTCGAAATTCTGGTCCAACACGTCGATTGTAACCGTGCTTATTTCAGTTCTATTTATCGGTAGATAGATGAGGTGCTTTGGTTCTTCGGCGATAGCAAATCCTGGGTCGACGCGTACAGGAAACTCGTATATAGTATGCGATGGTCTGCCGTTGTAGAAGGCTCCCGAAGTAATGTTACAGTCCAGGTGAACGGTGTGTACTTTCATAATATCCACAGGTAAATCCGATTTGTGTAGGTTCTTGGATGCTAGGAACTGTTTCGAAAATCCCAACGTCCTACCGATACTGCCTTCTGTTTCAAAGTCTACCCCGTATTTATCGCTGTATATTTCGCACTTTAGAGTGTTATTGTTGGGCTTTAGCGAAAATATCTCGTCGGCGTTGGGGTCTTTCTCGATTTTTAGTGCTTTTCTAATATAATTTTCAATGTCCTGAATCTCGTAGGCTCCCTCGACAAATTCTATAATGGTTTGCTTGTTTTTATCGGTTTTATCATTGTCCTTACACAAAATAAACCTTTGATGAGCTTCGATGTTCGGTATGCTGTTGTACGAGTGAAAACGAAGAAGAGCCAAGCCGTAATTGAAATGTGGGTCTAAATGTATGATTGGGTTAATGTTGGACGTTAACGTAGATGTACGACTCTTTAGCGTCACTGTTGTAGACATGACTGACAAATTTCATCTAGTATCGTTGCTTTTATAGAGAAACTGCAGACATAAATGACCACAATTTATCTGATCATAATTTTGATAACGATCTGCGTTATAGGTTATGTTTGCATTAGCTCCCAAGTATCGAACCAGTTCCTTTGGTGGCTTCAAATGACCGAAACTGTCAAAGTATTCTACGCCGTAGCCGTTTTTCTTATAAGCTACCCAGTGAGTGCCTTTGTTCTTATTTAAGTCTAAATTTAAAATGGCACTTTCTCGCCGACGCGGACCTGTAGATGGTAAGGTGTCTCGCATGAAAACACCTCGAAAGAATGGAATTCGTAGCCGTTTGACGTATCTAATCAGGTCCCCGTCCGACAGCGGCTTATTGGGTAGCTTTATTGGCAGTTTTTTTGCTTTTTCAAGAATAAGCCGTAGCCTCCGTGCTGATTCTTTCTCAAATACAGACCGGATCCTTTGGCTCCGATAGCTTCCATGGCTTCGTTGTGGCGATGCTCCTCCGTAAGTTTTTTTGCAGCATTTCTAGCATCGATTACTGTTTTCGCGACAGCCCCCGCACCCCCCGCTAGCGATCCGAGGGCTCCGAGGACACCTAGTATAGGCATTAGAAGAGGTAGGAAGCCTCCAGAGTGTCCTTCTGCGGGCAGTGGTATGATTCTTGGTACGCGAATGTTTGTCTTACCACCAACCTTTTTAACTGCTACTCGTGCTGCTTTTAAAGCCGATAGAGCAGTTTTTCTCAACGAACTACTAGGTTGCTGTTTTTTTAAACTGTTTGCGATTTTTAAAACAACGTCTTTGCGGAAGGATGTAGGTTGACGTCGTCGTCGTCGTCCACTATTTTTCAAACCCATTCCAAGATTACGTTTCGCCTTCATGGCTGTAGTTACAAACCAAGCAGCTGCTTTTTCTCCTAGTTTTGAGTCTTTAGATTTAACGCGTTCCCAAGCTCTATTCTCCAACACCCAATCGGCTTTATGTCTATCTTCTACAGACTTATTTTGAGCGTACGCTATATCGTGGTCACGGCAAGCAGAATCCAAAGGATTAATGCCCTTTTGACCTTTGGCTAAGCGTTTCTCAAGTTTTGTTCCTAATGAAGAGAAAAAACGTAATTAAATTTTTTATTGCTATGTACTATATATATATTAAGTACCTGGTCCGCAGAATTGATATCCGCCTGGAATATGTAATTCAAATGGTAGTTTATCTATTAGAGAATTTAACACACCTTCACCGTATCGCAGCGGCATTAGAACTGATGTAAGCCGATAGCGGTACCTGTATTTATAGAAAGTAGCTTGATGAACGGCTTCAAACCATGAAGGTAGTTCAACAAGAGCGGACGCTGCCAATAGAAAACTTGGACGATTTAAACGAAAATCCTGCTATTGTATGCAGGCATGGTTCGTTGTTACCAAATTCATTTAGATGTGTCGTATGCGGACCTAGCGGTTGTGGGAAGACCAACGTAATATTGTCGCTTCTATTTCATCCGAATGGCGCCAAATTTGAAAACGTATACGTCTACTCAAAGTCTCTATATCAACCTAAATATCAGCTGTTGCGAGACGTGCTGAGTAAAGTGAAGGAAATTGGATACTTCCCATATGGGGCTAGTGATGAAATTATTAGTCCAACAGATGCTCGATATAATTCCATATTCATATTCGACGATGTGGCTTGTGATAAACAGGAAAAGATACGTGAATATTACTCCATGTGTAGGCACAAGAATATCGACGCGGCGTACCTATGCCAGACATATTCCAAGGTACCGAAGCAACTTATTCGAGATAATTGCAACTTAATAGTTCTTTTCAAACAAGATGAAATAAATCTTAAACATGTTTATGATGAACACGTGTCCCCCGACATGACTTTTGATAAATTTAAGAACTGTTGCTCAGAATGTTGGAGTGATAAATATGGAACCATGGTTATTGCAAAGGATTTCAACCTACAAGATGGTCGATATCGTAAAGGATTCGATAAATATATAAGGATGTAACTGTATTCAACTTTATCATTAATCGCAATGAATCCAACGGCTGAAGACGTCATTATCAAGACGATGCGAAAGAAAAAAATCAACGAGCTCGCAAAATCGATCAAGCGAAAGTACTTGGCTTTAAAGTTAGGTAAAACGGAGGAAGATGAGGCGCTGCAAAAACTCTTTAAACCAATTTCTACACCGTTAAAAGAAATAGCAAGTACATCACACAAGTTGAGCGAAAAAATTGCCAAATTTCCCATCATTAAAAAAGAGGAGAAAAAAGAAAAGGTGGAAGAAGAAGAAGAAAAACCGTCTACATTCAATCAAACAGCCTTTTTACCATTGGAAGACATAGCGTCGTCATCCAGACTTGATGATGACGATGATGCGGATAAAACATTTCAACAGGAGCAGGAAACTCTATCGGATATAACTCAAGATTCTCTTGAAGAATATTTAGATCAATACCCGGTCATATCCCAAAAGTACGTTACAGAGCATTTGGCTGATAGCGATGTGATTGATAAGAATTATGGGCCAGTATACGATTCCTCAACGTCATCTTGGCTATTAGGTCGAAAACGCATCGATTTTGACATTCGTACCGGTAATATAGTAATCGATGGCAGGCAATTTAAGGGAACACCGGGATTGTACCAATTAATTTTCTATCATGACCCGTCTTTCAATCAAGAGGATAAACAATCTTATAAAAGTATTCTTCAAATGACTGGAGCTCACAAAGACGCGGTAGGACGCTTAAAAGGATCCAGTTCACTCAAGTATAGAGAAGTTATTAGACCGCTATTTATTAAGCCGACACAACGTAAAACTACTGGTAGAGGTTTATTATCTCGCAGCAACAAGTTAACTTACAATACAAAGCCGATGGAATATATTTACTGGGATGATCCCAACGAACTTGTCGATCGTCTAAGGTTGCTGGTAGCATCTAAGAACGCTGGGAATACGTCACATGATAATGAAATTACAGCAATTATCGAGGAACTGAAGGAGGCTCGAATAATATCTTAAGTCGTCACGTTTACGTCACGTTTTACGTTTACGTCACGTTTTACGTCACACATATCATCCTTAGATCAAATACTATAAAGTTGCTTACCAAACGATTTTTTCATCATTCCACACGATGAGTCTCGATAAATTCGGACGTAGCTCTCATCGCCATCGTGATTTCAACGAACCTTATATACCTAGTGCAATTGGATTTTCGTTTACTGTCGATGGAAATATCGATGTTGGTAATGTGAGAATATGTAATGTGGGTTCGCCTCATGAAGATAATGATGTCGTTAATAAAAGAACATTATCAAAAAACGTTAATGATGAGGTGCTGAAAGTACGCAAAGAAATAATTAAAGTATTTGAAGATAGATTAAATTTGGTAAGTAATTCTTTTAAAAATGAAGTCGATAACGTGGAGAAAAAATTTNGTTTAGTGTTTAACTCGATGTAGGCCCTCAGCCAGTCGGCCTGCTTAAATTTCAATACACGGTGAATTTTGACTAATTTAACTCCCAAGTTGAGGGCCTGTTTTAAATTTCTATAGTGAATTATATAACGCGTTTTTGAATGTAAGGTTGTCATAAGTTTCGGTAATTTTGATCCCGGGGGTGTGAGGTGCTCAGGACATAGAGGCAGATCTTTGTGGTAGTCGTGAAGATGTTCAGGGTATTCCAAATCTACTTCGAGGACGTACACTTCAGGAGAAGTATCAGATACGTTGGTGACGTCGATATTTGTATCGGCCCACTCGAACCCACCATATGGTAAGTACTGGGACATAGCCCAACCGTAAAGGTTATTTACGTCAAAGTACATTAAATACTTTGATTGCTTTAAGTAGTTATAAGAAGACATAAACTTGTTGTTGGCTTCAGCATAGCGGTTGCAGCATTGGCTAACGCCTCCTCTGATGCCGCGATCCATAAACAACAACATATCTACATCCTTTAGATAATCTAGCTCAATTTTGGTATATTTTAACATGCAATCCCAGGTATAACCCGGTAAAGTGTAATAATGACCTGGGTCCAGTTGATAAATATTCAAACATTTTTGCCTAAAATTTTCAAAGACATCAGCTAATAGCATAATGTCCGTTTTTAAATATAAATCTGAATATTCCCCTAAAGTTGTTAAATTAAATTTAGCCCATACCATTTTAGCATGTTCATATTCATCACTGGATATGTTACTGTCGTTTAATTTGTTATAAAACTTATCAATGCCAGGTAGTTCTGTTTCGTTTAATTTCTCCTCACAGTCTATATAGTCATATGGAAATACTCCTTTTCTCGTTAGTAAAGTAAATGTTTCCACATCTAAACCACTAAATTCCTTATGTAAATTTTGAAGCTCGTTTGGCTTTAAATATGAAGCAAGAGTATCTAATGAGGATGCCATAAACCTAAAGGAGTCAATAAATCGAAACTTTACCGGCGAATCTGATGTTGACTTTGTAAAAGAAATGTATTTTTCTTTATTGATGGGAAGCAAAGTAATGTTTCCGGTTTTTGCTAAATCTCTAATCAAAAAATGTGAATCATAACCAGTTAGGTTATGAAATACTATAGGCACAACAAAAGAATTTTTATAATTTAAGTTGCAGCTTTCGTGCGCTGCTCCGCGATAGGTTCCAGTAAAATGACAGTGGTCCCTAACCTTTTTGGTACCTGTTTCAAAAGGTTTTTCACAAATGTGACAGTGTGTAGCAGAAAGAAATTGAAATGATTGTTCCTGCGAAATATTCATGGGTACTACGGTTTTCAGTTTATCCTCAATAACTTTCGATGTGCTTTCCAGCTTTCGAGTAAACCATTCGATGCAACCGAGGCTCCCATTGCTTGCGTAAAACGATAGAGAGTCATCATAGGAACACTTAAAATAAAAACCTGCACTAATCGCGGTATGCTTTTGATATTTTTTGGTTGACGTATGTCGTTGTCGTTGTTGATCGGTGAAAGGTTCTAACATGGACTCAAAATCACAATATAAAATGAAAGGTACCTTTTCTTTATACCTATAGTTTTTAAAAGATAGAGATTTCTCCTCCGGGAAGGTAATTTTACATTTATTAATTTTAGAGCAATCTTCAGTGTGACTATCTAACGCGGTTCCAGTACTAAAATAATTTAAACAAATATCACAAATATATTTAGCATTCTTATGTTTACTTAATTGAGTCGAAACTAGCCGCGATAAATTTTTAATCAAACAAAAATGGTATTTAATTTCTACGTCCTCGCTGCTACTTTCCTCCTTACGTTCATCGAAATAAATATCTTGAATAATTAAAAGATTAACGTGTCTCTCAAATTTATTGTTGGTTAAACGAGCAGGTTCAACGTTATATTTATTCTTCCCGGTTAATTTTAATTGGTAAACGTTAACCGAAATGTTATTAAGTTTCTCAAATTTAGTAATCTGGGAGATTTGAATTGGAAAATCAATTCCGTCTAAATTCAGAACAGTTGAAGGATGGGGGTATGATGATGTTCTATCTACATGGTTATCAACTGGATAAAGTGCTGAAACAATAGACCAAGCGAAGCAGGCGTCATCGTCATAATTTTTAACGTTAACACAAGCGTGCTTTTTAGCAATTACCTCGGGGAGCCTGATAAAAGAAGCTGATATTTTATTTCCTTTATAATTGGTGTTAGGCAAGAAGTGTCATGGCGGCATGGAAGTGACGTCACATGGCCAGTTGGCGGTAAATTTAAAATTTAAAGCAGCATTGCGTCATTCTTATCCAGTATTGCATCATTCGATTCTTGAGCTGGATGGTGACATACAAGAAGTGTCATGGCGGCATGAATGTAACGTCACATGGTCAGCGTCCATCGAGCTACAAGAATTGTCATGGCGGCATGGAAGTGACGTCACATGGTCAATTGGCGCTAAATTTAAAATTCAATTACGATAAGAGGATAAATATAATAATATACCTATGGTAAACAAGAAAGTACCGGGCTTAATCTCCAAGTCGTCAACTTCATTTTTTAAAGAATTACTTAACAAATTTAATTTATATTCAAATAC
>NW_019417233.1:46062-72900 GCF_000390285.2 Anoplophora glabripennis
AAAAATTATCAGTTTCCTGTTTCCTGTTTTCAGTTTTATCATATAGGTTTAAAACAAATAAGACACATATATAAAATAAAAAGTTTATTCATAATGTATTAAATATATATTACAGTTAATAATTACAACATACTATCTATTGAATAGTGCCCCCAAGGTAGGGTGTCGTGGCTGTTATTTACTAAATATCGTTTGTCATCAGCTGCACTCAACGCTATTTTTTCTGTTTCAACAGAATATACATTATGTAAATTTGAGTTTATGGTTCTCTGTTTGCGATATAATTCAGTTTTATTTTCTAAGCAATTTTTATAGTCGTCAAATGTAATGGAATTCTTAACGACATTACTTTTAACGCCTTTAGACTTTTTTATACAAGATTTACCATCTACTAAGATACTGTACATTTTGGAACGGAGTCCTACAAAATGAGTCATTATAGAACCATTATTTTCATCTTTCATTAAACCAGGTACTTTTTTGTTAACTAAAGGTAAATTATATTTATTATTAGGATCGTAGTCTGAAGTATCAAATTTTTCTAAATTTTGCTTCAAAAGATCGTAAACGTTATCGCAAGTTATTTCATAAATTAAGCTATCAGTATCGGTATAAAGCAATTTACAATCATCATGTAATTTTTCCAACATGAAGTTGTAGTGGAAGTCGTACACACAAGTTTTTGAAATGTCTAGTATGCCAACATACAGGGGTTTATTAAAGCAAATTTCCGATTTGCTAAGTTCAATAGCCACTAGGTCTGGGCCGAAAATTTTGCTGCTATGAAAATTTGGGCTAGCGATATAGTGCTTCGCGTCCCAGTGACCATCCCAATGATTTTTTAATTTGATGTTGCGATGCTTGCGGATATTCTCCATCGTCTTACCAAAAATAGCATTTATTAACAGTTTATACAAGTTCTTCTCAAAATCATTGGTTGATTGGGCGCGAAGTTTAGTGTTTAACTCGATGTAGGCCCTCAGCCAGTCGGCCTGCTTAAATTTCAATACACGGTGAATTTTGACTAATTTAAACCCTAAAGAGAGGGCCTGTTTTAAATTTCTATAGTGAATTATATAACGCGTTTTTGAATGTAAGGTTGTCATAAGTTTCGGTAATTTTGATCCCGGCGGCGTGAGGTGCTCAGGACATAGAGGCAAATCTTTGTGGTAGTCGTGAAGATGTTCAGGGTATTCCAAATCTACTTCGAGGACGTACCCTTCAGGAGAAGTATCAGATACGCTGGTGACATCGATATTTGTATCGGCCCACTCGAACCCACCATATGGCAAGTACTGGGACATAGCCCAACCGTAAAGGTTATTTACGTCAAAGTACATTAAATACTTTGATTGCTTTGAGTAGTAGTAAGAAGACATAAATTTGTTGTTGGCTTCAGCATAGCGGTTGCAGCATTGGCTAACACCTCCGCGAATACCTCTATCCATAAACAACAACATATCTACATCCTTTAGATAATCTAGCTCAATTTTGGTATATTTTAACATGCAATCCCAGGTGTAACCCGGTAAAGTGTAATAGTGACCTGAGTCCAGTTGATAAATATTCAAACATTTTTGCCTAAAATTTTCAAAGACATCAGCTAATAGCATAATGTCCGTTTTTAAATATAAATCTGAATATTCGCCTAAAGTTGTTATATTAAATTTAGCCCATACCATTTTAGCATGTTCATAATCATCACTGGATATGTTACTATCGTTTAATTTATTATAAAACTTATCAATGCCTGGTAGTTCTGTTTCGTTTAATTTCTCCTCACAGTATATATAGTCATATGGAAATACTTCTTTTCTCGTTAGTAAAGTGAATGTTTCCACATCTAGCCCACTGAATTCCTTATGTAAATTTTGAAGCTCGTTTGGCTTTAAATATGATGATAAAAGTATCCAGTGAGGATGCCATAAACCTAAAGGAGTCGATAAATCGAAACTCTACCGGCGAATCCGATGTTGACTTTGAAAATGAAATATATTTCTCCTTATTGATGGGAAGCAAAGTAATGTTTCCGGTTTTTGCTAAATCTCTAATCAAAAAATGTGAATCATATCCTGTTAGATTATGAAATACTATCGGCACAACAAAAGAATTTTTATAATTTAAGTTGCAGCTTTCGTGTGCTGCTCCGCGATAGGTTCCAGTAAAATGACAGTGGTCTCTAACCTTTTTGGTACCTGTTTCAAAAGGTTTTTCGCAAATGTGACAGTGTGTAGCAGAAAAAAATTGAAATGATTGTTCCTGCGAAATATTCATGGGTACTACGGTTTTCAGTTTATCTTCGATAACTTTCGATATGTTTTCCAGCTCCCGAGTAAACCATTCGATACAACCGAGGCTTCTATTGCTAGCGTAAAACGATAGAGAATCATCATATGAACACTTAAAATAGAAACCTGCACTGATCGCGGTATGCTTTTGATATTTTTTGGTTGACGTATGTCGCTGCCGTTGTTGGTCTGTAAAAGGTTCTAACATGGACTCAAAATCACAATATAAAATGAAAGGCACCTTTTCTTTATACCTATAATTTTTGAAAGATAGAGATTTCTCCTCCGGGAAGGTAATTTTACATTTATTAATTTTAGAGCAATCTTCAGTGTGACTATCTAACGCGGTTTCCGTACTAAAATAATTTAAACAAATATCACAAATATATTTGGCATGTGCTTTTTTACTTAATTGACTCGAAACTAACCGCGATAAATTTTTAATCAAACAAAAATGGTATTTAATTTCTACGTCTTCACCGCTACTTTCCTCCTCCTTACGTTCATCGAAATAAATATCTTGAATTATTAAAAGATTAACATGTCTCTCGAGTTTATTGTTGGTTAAACGAGCAGGTTCAACGTTATATTTATTCTTCCCGGCTAATTTTAATTGATAAACGTTAACCGAAATGTTATTAAGTTTTTCAAATTTTGAAATTGCCGAAATTTGCATTGGAAAATCAATTCCATCTAAATTCAGAACAGTGGAAGGATGTGGATATGATGATGTTCTATCTGGGTGTTGACGCATATCTACGGGGTATAAAGCAGACACTATACTCCAAGCAAAGCAAGCATCATCGTCATAATTTTTAACGTTAACACAAGCGTGCTTTTTAGCAATTACCTCGGGGAGCCTGATAAAGGAAGAGACCCCGTGACCCATTTCGAATTTGTTAATGTTAATTTCCAAACTGATAATTTTACGTAACGCCCAACCACTATCTTTTTCCTGGAACTCTTCTACTTTATTTAAAATTTTATCCGTAACGTTTTCAAAAAACCAAACTTTTAGATCTGTACCCAAATCTATTACAGCATTTTTTGTGTTAAAATATTTAAAATCTGAAATTGTTTCGTTTGAATTAGGCCTGGCTTTAATAAATTCTCCACAAAAAGCAGCATTAACCTTTATGGTTGGATAAACCTTAAGAATTCTAGATATTCTATTTTTAAATAGGAAAAATGCATCATTTAAGAAAGCTTTAATGTCAATATGTCGCTTATTTATTATTATCCCTGAACGAATACGTCCAGCGAATATCGACTGAAGGTCTTGCCACATAACCCGACGACTGCGGTTATCTCTATGTCCCGCCCCTATGTGTTCTGAATTTGATTTTAACAAAATTTTGATTCGTTTTAAGTGACCGATATTAGTTTCAATTTTGCGCCTAGTCCCAATTGAACTAAAATTTTTAAGAGCCTGAATCAGCAGCCTTAATTGTCGATTAATTAACTTTACAAAATTTTGTACATTGTGTGTATGGCTTCCAGATTGTGTACAACTTCTAAAACCTGGGTTAGTTTAGCAATAAAATTATCGGTTTCCTGAACAAGAGAGCCCATAATTAACTATTAAATGTAAAAATAAAAAAGAGTACAACTATGTTGGCTGTGACGATGATAGCTCCACAATCTCAAAGTTTTTGATTGGATTTGGCTGATTGCACTGCACTAGGCCCTTGAATACCAAGCCGCACTTCCTAGGTACAAAGTGTTCCAAATTTGCCTCGATTGCCGGCAAAGACCTCCTTGGTAAAAACACTGCGTTCTCGCCCAAGTCGACAAGAACCGTCTTCCCAAACCGGGTGTTAACTATTTTTATCCCCCAAATCGGTATGGGTTGGTCCACAGGTAGGTCCTGTAGATTTATTACTGGATTCGTGCGGATGGAGGAAACCTCATTAATTTGACTTAGATTCATGCTATAACAACAATAACTTGTATAACTAAAAGCTTGTTAAATGTAAAGAATGTTTGGTTAACTATTTAATTGCATTAAGATTATAACAATATAAAAGCTTGTAAAATGCAAAAAACTATTTCAAAAACTTATAACTTACTTCTTAGGAGCACTAGATACAATTACTTGAATAAACAACGGAAGGATTTAGAAAATAATTTAATTATTATATTTCAGATCGTAGCAGCACTGCACTAATACCAATTTCTGATGTGTGTAGGTAGTATGATTCTAAATCGAAAGCTCGTGTCTTTTTAGATCCAAAATGCGGTTCCGTGATGCACTAATGCGACCTAAATATGGTGCGAGCAAGCCGTTTAGGTGGGGTTCGCTCGTGAGCAGTAGACGGGAAGCCACGATAACTGGATGATATCGAATTTTGCTCGGGGTCATTATGGGGATATTCCGTGACACATTAAATGCAATGTGTTCTCGAACAATTAGCCACCAAACGGCTTTGTATTTAATATTCCACTAATGTATTTTTGATAACACTAAATACCTGTACTTATGTGGAGAAATTATAAATCGCCGGGCGAGCTCGACGAGAGGTTCAGATTTTGCTTGGGACCTTTCTGTCAGGCGTTGACACCGTGTGACCCTTGAACGATAAACTTTAAATATATATTTTCTATAGAAATATGTAGCACAAATATTGGTTTTTAATTACTATTCACTAATGTGTTTTTGATAACGTTAATTATTTGTAATTATGCTAGGGAATTTCGGTAGTAAAATCCAACATGAGTTTTAAATATTTTCTACACAAATATGCAGCACAAATATTGGTCTTTTTCATTGAATGACATCAATTGACCTGGAAGTCATTAGCATTAATTTTGGGGCCTTCCGCGCAGACCGCAGCCATCTTGTTGTTAGCGACCTGCTGCTACGTGCCACACCCCGCCCGCCGCACGCCGCCCGCCGCCCGCCGCCATGCAGACCCGCCTCCTCCCAACAGCGACATCTATAAAATCCTGGCGGCAGAATTCCGAACTAACCCTCTGGTCATTGACCAACTATTCAGCGACCCGCCCTCCTCTTCAGCGACCCGCCTTCCTCCACGCAGACCGCAACCATCTTATCCCTAACGACCAATCACCTTCCACGCAGACCACCGCCATCTTGTTCCTAACGACCAATCACCTTCCACGTAGACCGCCGCCGACCACACCCATCTTATCCCTAACGACCAATCACCTTCCACTCAGACCGCCGCCATCTTGTGACGTCACATCCGCTGCAGACCGCACCCATCTTATCCCTAACGACCAATCACCTTCCACGCAGACCGCCGCCATCTTATCCCTAACGACCAATCACCTTCCACGCAGACCGCCGCCATCTTATCCCTAACGACCAATCACCTTCCACGCAGACCGCCGCCATCTTGTGACGTCACATCCGCTGCAGACCGCACCCATCTTATCCCTAACGACCAATCACCTTCCACGCAGACCGCCGCCATCTTGTGACGTCACATCCACTGCAGACCGCAGCCATCTTATCCCTACGCAGACCGCCGCCATCTTGTGACGTCACTTCCGGCGTAGAAACCACCTATTCTATCTACTAGCCTTTCTAGGTAAAACCCCAATGGCTTTATTTAGAATGCCATTTAAACCTAATTACAAATTTTGGACATTTTCATCCCATTCCCTATTGTCGCGTTTACCTCCCATGTCCGCTGATGAATCGGAAATAATGCGATGATACCTCACAACTTACCCATTACCTCTCGGAAGTGTTACCGCATTGAGGTGATGGCGTTTGCTTTTTTCTATAAAAGAGGCAAAATATTTCGATGTAAAAGCGCTTCCTTGATCACTAATAATGCGTGTGACCACCCCAAACGTTTTAAACATGCCCTTAAATGAAATTATAACATTTCGTGTTTGCGTATCAAGACTGGGTATAGTAATATAAATTTTGTAAAGGCGTCAATGATAATGAGGAGATATGCATTACCAGCTTTTGTTTTTATGAATGGGCCCAAATGGTCAATAAGCACGGTATGAAATGGTTTAGATATTTTGGGTATGGGGGTGTATAAACCCCGGATGCTTTCCTGAACTTGACTTAAAAAAATAAACAATTTAAACAATTCTTTACATACGTAATTAGGTAGAAAGCGCCTTATTCGTTGGAACCAGTATTTACTATTAATTAATTCAAAAGTCTTTTCGATACCAAAATGGCCTACATCGTCATGAATCATACGGAATTTGCTATTTGCCACGATTTGATAACCACCAGCGCAACCCATATAAAGTGTTGCGATATACTGGGTGTAACGTAAAGGTTGGGAATAAATTAAACGGTGGATTTTTTGGTTCAAAAAATAAATTTTTCTCATATGAAGTTATGCTCTACGGGTTTTGTTTTCCAAGCTACAGGGCGCCAAAAAGTTTCAAACAATTTAGTTTTTCTCCAATTACTTTCGAACATTATAAGATAATGGAACGAAATATTAGCCTTAGCTTAATTTGATAATCCCCTAGTAACAGGAAAAAGATTGACTTTGTAAGTTACTCAGTGGCGTGCGTACGGATTGTACCGTAAGATTTTTCGAAGAAAATTGTGGTACGCTACTTTTTATTTTAAACTTAATTACCCTTTTGTGTTTTATTCCCAGCTCTTGTAATTTTTCCGTAAATAAAACTTTTGTAAATACCATTTTCCCACTGCTAACAACGGAAAAGAAAAATAACAAAAACTTTATGAAGTATGCTTTGACTCAGCTACCGAACACGGTTATATAGGCTTTGAAAAAAGACTTTTGCATTGAAAACGATATTAAAAAACTAAATTTTTTGAAATTTTTTAGCGCCCTGTAGCTTGGAAAAGAAAACCCGTAGAGCATAACTTTATATGACAAATATTTATTTTTTTAAATAAAAAATCCAGTGTTTAATTTATTCCCAACCTTTACGTTACACCCTGTATTACCTGATTGTAAAATTGTTTTTATTTGTCAACTGTTGTTTCAAAAACTCAAAAGCCTCAGCCCGCTCTTTTTGCCAAGCCTAAGTACCCCTTTCTTACGGAAATATCCCGTGAGACCTTACATGGTGATTGTTTTGGGGAATCGGGATCTGATTTACCGCTTTTAATTTATTATCCGATCGTCAGATCGTCGAATCTTCGAGGTCGAGTCGTTACAGGCTCCGTTGTTGTTAAACGAATCGACATGTTTATATTTTTAGCTGAGCCCACTGCAGACAAATTTGTGGCGAAACAACAACTGTAGTCATTAAGAAGTTTCAAAAGTGCCGCTATCACATTAGCGTCACTAATTCCGATGTCGACCATTGACTGAGTTATCGAGTTGACAGTATGTTTGTCATAACTTAAAGAAAACCAAAAGATTGCCCGTCTTGTAAAAGTGTATATCATTTCATTCAGTAAAATTTTGTCTTTATATCCATGACACATTTTTTTCACAATGTAAAATTGTATTATTTTGTTGATATCATCAATCTCAATTCAAGCGCGAACAACGGCCTGAGGCCTTATATGGGTGTCACCCAACGTAGTCAATATAACAGAAGTCGGCAATGGCGCACGTGGCAACTCTAAGGACGCGGCTAAATTTTCAGTTATAAGAGAGCATTGACTACCAAAATCAATGAAACACCTGACTTTAGTCTTTTCAACCAGAATATTTTTGATTAGAGCAGTTGTCATTCAGTCCACGTAAATAGTCGTGTCGGAAGACCGTTGAACCACATTTCGGCGGTTCCTCGTAATTTAGATAAGGCCAAGTGAGAGGCTGTTTTATCGTCCCACCCATGAATTAATGCAAACTCATTTACGCTATTTACCATTGATCAACATCGTGAAGTAATGGATCAAAAATAGGGGTAATATTAGTATTAATAGAAACGTTACTTACACCAGGGATTTTCTTTTCGACCAACCTGTGTATCCCAGCTACCATGGCTGCACCTATTTGAGAAAAACTCTCAGACAAGGATCTGACAGACGGAACAGAAGAAGTTCTCGTTCTAGACCTACTTCTAGGGCTACCTCGAGAATGTCGCCTTCGTCCATGGTGTAAACCATCATTCCTACGTGAGCGACCCTTCCTCTTTTCTTCACTTTCAGCCTCATCTCGAAAATGTCGTCTTCGTCCGTGGTGAGAATCACCATCCCTTCGTGAGTGATGTTTTCTCCTAGAGTCACCGCCACCAATACTAGGACTACCATCAGCTCGACCCCGGTGATGAGTCACGGCCCCACTTTGGTTACAAGCACTCTCAGCCTCGTCAGACATTGCACTAATAACTTTTTTATATATATTTCTATATAAATATTGTCAACAAAGCTCACAGGTGAATCCCACTTCTGATGTAAGAAATATTAATATAAAATCCGGAATTCCAATAATTTTATATTCACTTAATGTTACAGTTTTAATAACCCGACAATTATGCGACTGTTCGTAGTTAAATCTGCAGTCAGAGTGTTCCTTGTTTCTCCTCTCGGTGGTGGTCTAGGTCATGGTCTCCTATTTGTTTATATTAGTTCGCCCGGCCAGCGCGGCGGCGAGATCGGGATATGCAAAAATCAGCATTTCTGACAATAAATTGGTTGATTGTGGTACAATAGATTGCATTTATCTCAATAACAGTTGATTTTCGGGTAAAATGAAATTCAATGAATCATAGAAACCGAATCTTAAAAAAAGAAAAAGACATGGCAATACCTGATTATAAAAAATCATATCCGATGCCCTGTTGCATCACAAAAATAAAACTCAATAAAGCTAGTGTTCATAGGAAAAAATCGTCTTACTGATCTATCAGTCACTGAATTTATGGCATCGTTTTTTAAAATACTCTTTATGATTTGATTATTAATTAGTTCGGTCATAGGGCCCTGCAAAGCCTCTATGGGAGTTCCGCGAAAATACTGGTCATAATGGAAAAAAATACTTAAGTTTTCCGCTACGAAGATTTTAAATAAAATATTTTCTAGGTTCCAATTATAACGGAAGTTGATATGTGTATATTTTTTATATAAATCAAACACCCTGCATATGACTGAAAACAGCAAAACATTTTTAGTTAAAAGTCGTGTTTGTGCCTAGAACACCTAATTTCGAAGTTGTTACATATTTCATATCAAACTATTGAAAATTCGTATAATAAAAACTTTACGAACATACGCATGCACTTGTGTTAAGTAAGACTGGAGCATATTCAGTTTTTAGAGAAAAACGGAAATTATATCTGGTTTTCGCGCAGTTCCAAGTAATATTTCTTGCTAGATAAAAACTGACAAATTTACGCATGTTTTTAAATCTCGCAGAATAGTGATAACTCTGTTAAACGGCAGGCGATGCTTATTGTTTTATACATTTCTAATCAGTTTCCATTAAACGTTTTAACGATCAGTATTAATACGGCATAATAAGGCATAACTAAAAACTTTAAGACAATGAAACCATTATTATCTCTACAAATCTCATCTGTTCTGTACTTTATGCTTATGTGTTGTTTACTAACTAGTGCAAAACGTGGTAAGTGCTAAAATATTTTTCTCATATTGACGAATTATTTTGTTTTTTGCGCTATAAAGTTAAAAAATATAGGCTTTTGTGCTTGAAGGTTGCTTACTATGTATCCAAAATTAAAAATTAAAAAATGAGTATTAAGTAGATCATATAGTGTCCTTTTTTTTAAATTTACCATATTTGTTACACATATGCAGTAACATAACTTATTTTTTTTCTCTATTTATTAAGTAAGTATGTCTGTATTCTCTTTTATTTTTTCCATATTCGAGTTAATAACTCTAACTTACAGTATTCTTACTATTATTATTATTATTATAATTAGTTCTTGTTGATACTCGATAACGCCGTTAGGGATTTCCAGATTATAGGAGGCTAAGAGTTCAAGATTATTAGTAAGATTTAATTCTACAAGTCTGTAAACACTAACTTAGTACGTAGAGAATTTTACCAATTGCAAAGCAAAGAGGTATCCGAAAATAACAAAAAAGTTAATAATATGACCATATGTTACCTATCATTGTAGAAACTAATATAACTGATACAGTAATTATCAAATTATATATAATAATAAAAAAATTAAAAATGATACATCTCGTCCAAATAATGCTAATTTAAAAAAAGAGTATACTGATTATAAAAATAAGTTAACAACTTAAGTGCGAACACAGGAAAGCATTTAACACAAAAAATACAACAGAAAAATGATGTTAAATATAGGAAAGTAACAATAGAGAAATCATTATCTTTGTCATATCATAAAGGATATTATATGTCAATTAAAAGACAATAAATCACCGGGGTTGGATCACATTAGAGCTGAAACCTATTGCCTTTTATTTATTGGAGCCACTTGTATTTATCTTTAACAAATGCATACATACAGGATTTTGGCTGTCAGCTTTCAAAGATTTCTTGATTATTCTTATAGGTATTATATTATATATTAGGTATATTATTATATTATATTATTATATATTATAGGTACCTCGCGCACTCGGCTGTTTTTGAGCATGTTTGGAAGAATTTTTCACCTATTTCGTTTTATCGGAAAATTAGAATATACGTTTTGTAGTATTATACTTCTACTTTTAAAATCTGACAGAAAAATCAAAATCAGACCACCTCTAACGCATCCAGAAACTTTGCAAAATGGTGCATGAAAAAATTCTAATTGCAATTGTGTCAAAACTAATGGTCCGACAGCGCCTGCTTTATGCACACATGCTTTATTATACTTAAAGTATATACAGGGTGACCCATTAAGAATGGAAACACTTGCGTACAAAAGTTGTTTATGGACCGATTTGAACCGGTTTTTTTTTAAAAGATAGATCTCCAAAAGCTCTATCTTGATGCAAAATTTGAAGACGAAATTTTGATTTTCAAGGGCCACTACGATTTTTTTTTAAGTGAAAAATAGCAAAATTTTGTTAGCGATTTTTTTATAAAAAATCTGACTCCACCACTGGATTTAGGAACCCCTCAAATGCATTTGTACCAATTTTTGCGAAAAAAAGTTTGCCCCTAAAAAAGTTATGACAATATCGGCATCACCACTGTTTGCCGTTGTCGGTGAACCTATCCTTTAAAAAAAAACGAATAGAACCCAAATGGAAACAAAATTAAATAACAAACACTGGTTTAATAATTATTAATAAGAACCATAAAAACCAGTATACCCAAAATAAACAACAAGTTCGTCAAATTATTATTATTTCCTGGATATTATGCCAAAACTTACAAATATTACCTTCTTAGACAAAAATAATTACATTTATAATTTTTTTATTCAAAAAGCCACTGGATTCTACAACCATAATCCAATTATTTGTGAAGAATTTTCTGAAAAAAATATTACGAGATATCCAGAAAATAACGTTACTTAAAAATAATATGAACAAAATTTGGTAGACTGTGAAATATAGAAGTTTAGACAACAAATGTCAAACTTCACAAGTAGTGGCACATTGTAATATTTTTTGTGCATTCCATAATTCTTTGTGATGGCTCAAAGTTTAACTTTACATGAGAAAATTGAAATAGTACGCCTTTCTGGAGAAAATGATCGGACGGCAAGAGAGGTGTGTATAATTTTTAACAACAGACATCCAGATAGACCTAATATTATGCATAGCACCGTTTTTAAAATAAACAATACTTTTATGGAATATGGTGCTGTATCAAAATGCATTTTAAAAAGGGGCAATCAACAGAGAAGACGTATTCATGAGCAGGAAATTTTAAATTATTTTACAAACAATCCTCAGAATAGCCTCAGGATTGCTAGTTTAGATTTAAATTTACCTAGAAGAAGTATCCGACGCGGCTTAAAAAAAAATAACATAAAACCCTATAAACCTAAGTTTCTTCACACTCTGGAACCAGGTGATAATGAAAAACGAATGGAGTTTTGTCTCTGGACACAGGGACAATATCTCAATTACCGACTTTTTTTTAAAATATCTTATTCAGCGATGAGGCCACATTCACGACGAATGGAATTGTATCATCACAGAACTCGCGGTGTTGAGTTTCAGAAAATCCAGAGTGGATAATTAATTGCCGAAGACAATATAGTCAGAAAGTTAACGTTTGGTGTGGGATACTTAACGAGAGAGTCATTGGTCCATTCTTCTTTGAAGGGAATATGAATGGTGAACAATTTCTACATTTCCTTCAGAACGAATTTTTTAATGCAGTCGATAATCTTCCATTAGAAGAAAGAGTAAATCTACATTTTTAGTTGGATGGTTGTCCAATACACAATGCGAGACATGTCAGGGAGTGGCTTAACGAGAATTTCCCCAACCATTGAATAGGTCGAAACAGTCCATTAATTCATTAACCACCCCAATCTCCGGACCTTACCCCACTTGATTTTTTTTTTGTGGGGCTTTATTAAATCCGAAGTTTATAAGACACGGTCAAATAACCGGGAGGTATTGTATACTGGAATAAGGGAAGCGTAAATGTAAAAAATATAAAAAAACGTTATGAAAAATGTATAGAATTAAATGGAGGATTAGTGGAAGCTACAAAAATTTAAATTTAATAACGTGATTAGTGTAAATCAATTTGATAGACTCCTTTTTCATTTTTAAAAATGAAAAAATTTTTTAATTATTTTTTTATCAATTGTTGCTTATATTAGAGTAATTGTTGTTTATTTTATGTATACTGGTTTTTATGGTTCTTATTAATAATTATTAAACCAGTGTTTGTTATTTAATTTTGTTTCCCATTGGGTTCTATTCGGTTTTTATAAAAGAATAGGTTCACCGACAACGGCAAACACTGGTGATGCCGATATTGTTATAACTTTTTTAGGGGCAAATTTTTTTTCGCAAAAATTGGTACAAATGCATTTGAGGGGTTCCTAAATCCAGTGGTGTAGTCAGATTTTTTATTAAAAAATCGCTAACAAAATTTTGCTATTTTTCACTTAAAAAAAAAATTCATAGTAGCCCTTGAAAATCAAAATTTCGCCTTCAAATTTTGCATCAAGATAGAGCTTTTGGAGATCTATATTTAAAAAAAAAACAGTTCAAATCGGTCCATAAACAACTTTTGTACGCGAGTGTTTCCATTCTTAATTGATCACCCTGTATAATTCACTACTTTTGTGCACACGGTCAGCCCTGAAAATGGCGGAGTAATGAATTTAAAAAAACGCAAAATTTTCCGATTTTCGGGTTTTCTTCGTTTCTAATTATTCGACCTCGAGTTCTATTCGTATTTCGATTCTCTACAAATTATCTCTTTATACCATTCAGATTGCTTCGTTAGTTTAGGTTTTATAAGCAAAAAACTAAAAAAAGCTTTTTTGTATAAACATTGCAGTAGGAAACATATATGCATATATCTACAGACTGTCTTTTATATGATGACACAGTCCGTTTGCTACTAGTATTTTTGCCACAAAATCACTGATTTAATGCTCTATTGATTGGCCTAAAAATTCCACTTATCCCAGTGATCAATTGTATAGTGAATCAAAATTGCCATCAGACAGCTATTCTATTATAAATGCGTTTTAAAATTCCATTTGGCTGGTAAACAATATAGTGATATTAAATACTTTTATAATACTCGAGGGAAGAAATTATACAAATCGCCCATTATGGCAAAAAATATCGCTCAAAGATCATATGCCTATTTGGCTGCAAAATTATATAACAGGTTACCTTATATCTCTAAAATTACTAATTCATCAATTTATTCTTTAAAAAGGAAACTAAAACCTTCGTCCCTTCATAATATATAAAGAAATGATTCAATTTCTAAAACAAATGAATAGGGATGATTGTTTTCGAATGTACGATTATTACAATTTATCATTTTTAATATTATTACCGTTTTCACGTCTTATAATTTATTATATTATAATACAGTTTTAGTATTATGTTCAATTTATTATTCAATATGCAGTTGCGCATAACCAAAGTTTACATAATAAATGTAAACTTTAGTGTAAATGTAAACTTTGGTGTAACCTAGGTAGGTACTTATTGTTTTTGGAAAGTAATATGTTTTTACCTGTTTATAATGCCAGCTCGAGTAGAACAGCATTCATCCGTCCGGAACACTTTGTTAATAAAGTTAGGTTCTGCTGCACTTCGATTTTGGAACCAATTGTAAAATTCAAGACGATTGGGGAAATCAGCTGGTTCTAAAGCTTGAACTTTTTGAAAATAGTACGAGTTGAGTGAATTCTCGCGCAATATCCGCCAAACTTTGGTTTGTGATATCTCCAGTCGCCTTGAAATTGTTCTTGTGGAAATAGGCTGCTCCTCGACTAAATTTAAAACAGCCTCTATCACATTTAAGTCACTTTGTCGATATCCTGGACGTTCTTTGCGCGGTATGATAGACCCCGTGTCACGTAAACGTTAGACGACTTGCACAATTGTCCGCGGGTTTGGGAAGTTTTCTCTGTTAGGGAAACGTTTCCGATATTCAATTGCAGCGGCATTTGCGTTCTGTACACACTCTCCGTATAAAATTACCATATCTACATATTCGGCATTCGTATGCAAAGCCATCACAACCGACACTTTAAACAATCCGAAATAAACTAACGGTTTCGTGTGTCTTTCATCTGTATGGTGTGATCTTCACTCCTTTGCAGAAAAAATGCAGGAGATATGGGAGGATAGTAGGTTTGAATAAACGCTTTAAATTAATTGTTAATGGTTTTGTAACCGTGTGTAGTGTATTTCGTATATTCGGGTATTTAGTGTTCGTATATTCGGGTATTTAGTGTGCCGACTTTTTTTATTTGATAAAATACGATGTGCTTACAAACCTCTGCTTTATTTATTTTCTTTTAACGAAAGTTGACTTCAGGCTTGTTAAAACATTTTGCACTAAGTTAATACAATTGTTAAAATTATTTATAATAAAATGCAGCATACTCCTTATTTACTTGCTTTTAATTGCTATCGTAAATATGTATACGTATATTAAAGCGGATTAAATGGATATGTTTAACGTGGAACCCAAAGTAAATGTGAACCACAGATTATGATGTGAACTTGACAACGTTGTTCGCTTCAGCTGATGGCTGGTTCGTGACATTACGTTACAAAATTTTCCGAGCATCCGGGGATCTGGCCGGACCGCCCTCTTAGAGGGAGTTATGGATTGATTTCCTTCATATTTAAAAGTCGAGTAAAAATTTGTTTTTTTCGATTTTCTGTCTTTATTAGGCTTTCCGAATACGTGGTTAAAATTAATGACATTATGACTGAATCACCCTGTATATGAACTAATGGGGACGATGGGAATAGACAAAGACAACGCACGACAACCATAGAATCGGGAGGGGTCACTCAGTAATGAAGACAATTACTTCGATTTAGGTACAAGTGTACCAAATACAAAATTATCAAAATATTCAATATTGATTAAAAATATACCTCAATCATTTCACTCACTAGATTCACTCCGAATCTTTATTGCTTTCACCCTCACCGACTTTTTCATTGTAAATCGCCTAAGTTGATCAAATACATAAGATCAGAGACCCTAAAATTAATTTCTGAAGTACTTCCTTGTCACATTTTATAAATATGTCCTTATTTTTCCTTGTTTCATAGTCATTTTAGTTACGGCATCACTTTATGGGGCAACTCCAGTTGTGCTCATAAACTATTTATCCTACAGAAGTACTTCCTATAGTAGAGACTACTTCAGGAAGTACAAGGTATTACCTCTACTATGCCTATACTTACGCTTTATTTAGTACATACAAAATTACCGAACTTGCCAACACATTCTAGAATATATAGAATTCTAGAGTATAGCACTATGCATGGTGGGGACCTTATAGTTCCTATCTCGCGGATAAATAACAAACTGGAGATAGGATTGTATAACAAATTTGCAAATTTTCTTGTGCACGAGAATGTTAAACTCTGTCTATTAAATTTTTTTTCACTTTTACTAAAAAAATTGTTGGTGACAAATTGTTATTTCAGTACTGATATTGTATGTATAAAAGTATTATGTATTATTATAATTATTATTGTTGTAATTATTATTATCATCATCATCATCATCATCATCATCATCATCATCATCATCATCATCTTCATCATCATCATCATCATCATCATCATCATCATCATCGTCATCTTCGTCATCATCGTCATCATCGTCATCATCGTCATCATCGTCATCTTCGTCATCATCGTCATCATCGTCATCATCGTCATCATCGTCGTCGTCGTCATCGTCGTCATCGTCGTCGTCATCGTCGTTCGTCCTCGTCATCGTCATCGTCATCGTCATCGTCATCGTCATCGTCATCGTCCTCGTCGTCGTCCTCGTCGTCGTCCTCGTCGTCGTCCTCGTCGTCGTCGTCGTCGTCGTCGTCGTCGTCGTCATCGTCGTCGTCGTCGTCATCGTCCTCGTCATCGTCCTCGTCATCGTCATCGTCATTATTATTATTATTATTATTTTATATATAAATGACTTGCCTTACTCTGTGGGGGGCACCTCCTGTTTTATATTTGCAGATGACACTACGCTATAATAATTTCAAAAGGTAACGACTTAAGTTTAGGCAGTCTTCAACTTGCTAAGAATTGGTTTTGTTCAAATAGACCAGGAAAGGAAACATTTTGAAATTTATTAATTACTGGGCGTGATTTTATTGTTGGAAAGTCTTGGGAATGAAAATACAAAAGGTGTCTCATCAAATGGGTCATGAAAAAAGGTTTTTTCTGTAATTGTTAATAACTTTTTAAATAATTAATTAAATCTTACCAAACTTTTCCAAAATATGAGTTTTTATATCCTTAAGAGATGTGCAAAAGATGGGCTCGATCGGTCAAATAGTTGTTGCAAAATTCCATTTATTTATCCCATTTTTGCAAAAAGGCCCATTTTCAAATGACTATTCCGGGGGCAGGGTTATGACTAAAACTATCTTTTTGAGCTCATTTTCTTCGAAGAGACACCAAGTATCCTCTAGTTAAAAAAAAAATATTTTTTTTTTCAAATTTAGTTGTTATAGGTAATTGTTACCAAATAGAAGGCACTTTTTTCCCTAATAAACAAATAGAATAACTCGGTTTTTAACTTTTGAAAGAAGTTATATATCATTCGAAAGCTCGTAAAAAACCTACAAATTGAAAAAAAAAACAAGTTTCTACGACCAATTTTTTTTTTAATCACGGCAATTTGTTATAAACATTAAGACCTGCAATTTTAACATTTTGTAAATGAAGGTTTAAACTTTATGCCCTGTTAAATTTAATTGAATGTGCCCATAATTGATCAATCCAGAGCCCGTCAAAGTAAAGGTACGCGGCAGTAGCCCCTCAGGGGGTGGTGGTGGGGGAATCTTCCTCTCAACCAGGAAAAAAAACTGACAATGTGAAATTTGTAATACTCAACTTTTATGTAACGCAGAACTTTCTTTTTTTAATTTGGGTAGCTCGACGAAAAAATTACTTCTGGATTATTTCTACCCTTGTATAACCACCCCCTACCCCCCCTAAAAATGAATATTGTGAAAAAAAAATTCTATTTGCATTTTTTCTTATTTGAAATGTTTTAGACAATTTGTAGTTCTCAATAAAAAAATTTTATCAAAATTATTTTAACCCTTCAAAATTAATTTAACCCCCTCAACCCCCCCAAATTGAAGTTGAAATTTATAATAAATTGCAAAAAAATTCTACTGTCAGTATCTAAGGAAATATTTTATATATTTTTATACTAATTATAAACAAATATATTAATAATAATTTTACAAAATAATTAATCCTTTAATCAATATACAAAATCCATAATTATATAACAAGTGTGAAAAAATAAAAATAATAAAAATATTTATTTTTTTGGAGGTTGAGGGGGTTAAATTAATTTTGAAGGGTTAAAATAATTTTGAAAATAATTTTTTATTGAGAACTATTGCCTAAAACATTTCAAAGAAGAAAAAATGCAAAAAGAACATTTTTTTCAAAATATTCATTTTTAGGGGGTGATTTTTTTACAAGGGTGAAAATAATCCAGAAGTAATTTTTTCGCCGAGCTACCCAAATTATATAAAAGAAGGTTTTACATTGCATAGAAGCCGAGATATTACAAATTTGACATTGTCAGTTTTTTCCATAGACATGTTTTTTTCCTGGTTGAGAGGAAGATCCCCCCACCTCCACTCCCTGAAGGGCTACTGCCGCATACCCTTATTTTGACGGGCTCTGGATTGATCAATTATGGGTAAATTCAATTAAAATTAGTAGGGCATAAAGTTTAAACCTTCATTTACAAAATGTTAAAATTTCAGGTCTTAATGTTTATAACACATTGCTCTGTGATTTCATAGATGAATCACTATATCAAAATTAGTATAGGTACTTTATAATGGAAATTATGACCGTATATTTTTTAGAGGGAAGAAACTGCAAGTTATCTGGGACAATAGGGATTTGCGAACGGGTGAAAAATTGTCCTGCAGCTGTTGAATCCATGAAAAAGACTTTTACTCCGGGATTGAAAAGGTGTGGATTTGTCGATCAGGAAGAACTAGTTTGTTGTCCGTATATGAAGTCGTCTCAAAATAATGAAATAATTCATGGTTTAACGCCAATAAAAAATTCAAAGGAATGTAAGTAGTAAGAGATAAGAAGTAAGATAAGGATATATCTAAAGTAAATCATCAAATATCAAATCAAATTCATGTTTTGAAAATATAGAATTCTGCTTAATTCATATTTAGCGCTACGTACTATTTCGCTTTTTAAATCACACTTAACTGAATAAAAATCTCTATGATTGGCTGTTCAAATCTTTATGGCTAATTTATCTATTTTTAAATATGCCTACCTCCAAGGTATGGACCTAACATTGTGTTCACTGATTGGAAGAAGAAGAACGTCTCTAACCGTCAATGTTTGACATCTGGCTTATAACGTTTGCATTGCGAAACTTCTATTACAATTTGTTTAAATAATAACAATATACAGGGTCACCTAACGAATGTTACCTACATACTTCAAGGATATAACCTAGAACCCAAATGGTGTAGTCCCCAAGCCAGCGACCTTTTTTCGAACTGATTACAAAAGTCATGAAAACGGTCTGGATCGCTTCGTTTTAACGAGTCTACCACGCTGTAAAATTTTTAGAATATGGGAAGGGCGCTTTTCCGCACTGCGAGTACTTAAACCTGTCGTTCTGGGCGGGTTCTCTTTTGTGATTACAACACTGAAATTTTTTATTTGAATTAAAAGAAAATGTGTTAAGTAAGAAGCAAATTGGGTTGTCCGACAAAATAGAGGGCGCAATTGTCGAGTCCGACATCTCCAACATGTCGCTCTAGCGCGGTATGGTTTTCCGATTACAAAACACCCAATTTTCATTTTAACTTACTAAAAATTGCCTGAAAAACGTAGTCCATACCTTGTCCGACAAATTTTTAGGTGCTTTTTTCCAGTCCGACAACCGAAACATGTCGCTCATCCCAGTTTAGGTTTTCCGATTACAAAATTTCGGACACAAATACCAAGTGCTAAAATAGTACTTTCTTTATCAAAATATGACATTGTCCGACAAAAATAGTGGATCATATTGCTAGTCCGACAAAAAGAAACGATTCATTTTATTACATATTAAACATTATATATCTTATCTTATATTATATGCATCTTATGACAAATATTCAATTTTAAGTTTGTAATTCAGAAAATAGTATATTTTAGTATCATATTAAATAAAACTACAAAATAATTTAAATATATTTATTGCCCTCTAAATAACATTAATTTATTTAATATTTGCCTGTTCGTAGATTTTACCGAATTAAATAATTTGACTTCATGATTTATTCGTACATCGATATACTTTTGACATTCAGCCCTTACAAGTTCTATTAAATGATTACAACTATTAGGCAAATTATCAAATGGATGTTCATGCAAATTTTCAAATATGTTCACATTCAGAATGTTTTTTAATACATGATAAACAATTTCATTTTTCTGTAGCCTAGGTGTTCATTAAAAAATTTTATTAATTTTTCTGTCTCTTGGCATATTACTACGACATCTCGAGATGGATACGTCAAACAACCACGATCTTTAATAAAAATTGACTGTACGAATACTGTGTATTTGACATAAACATAAACTATTTACACAGTCTTCACATTTTATTGGCTTTATTAGAGAACTTGTTACGAAACCGCCAATATATACTATAATGTACTTGCTAGTTTCCAGTCCTGTTTTTTAATAGTCTTCACCCATCTTCGTTTTATGTCAACATTCCATGGAAATCTGTAAAAATTCTATAAATATTATACTCGAAAATTTTAGGCCGAAATTATAGATAGTGATTCATCGCTAGCTCTTGGACTAGTAAGGAGGATGAGGCGTGCGGGGATCGAAAATCCATAGGCGTGTATAAAAGGCAACAAGATGTAGAAAATATGGAAAAATATAACAAAACATAACATCTATTATTTTTAGAGGTTTTATCGAGAAAACTTCAAAAATATTTTAGTAACATTTTGTTTTAAAATTTTAAGTGTTTTCTATAAAACGATGCCCTCTTGGGCATCGATAACCCACCACCACCCGGCTTACGCCGCCGCATAATATTGTAATGTTGTTACGGGCTTATTTTTTTTCTTACTATTTTATTTAAATTTATATTAGTCCTTATTAAAAATAGCAAGGTATTTAGGTAAATTAGGGTATTTAAGTATTTTCTATTTTAAACAAATATTATAGTATGGTTTAATTTGTATTTTTCCCAAAATATTTCAATTTGTTCATTAAATTATCGTCGGTAGGTAAATATAAAGTTCCCTGTCGATATACGCCCGAACGGACTTTTTCTTTCCTTTTTTCTTGGTCTCAGGCATTTCTTACTTCCTCCTGGGCTCTTGGTCGCGAGAGAATTGTCGACTTAGCAGCGTGTGTTCTCGTTACAATAAATATCGCTTTTGCGGATCTTGCTGCATTTTGTGGGCAAAAATTTGTTTTGTTAGTTCTGGTGAATCCAGTGTCAACCGTTGTTGGTTGGATTTGTGCCCATAAAACCCGACATAAGGTACCACTCACCACGAGGCCGCCCTACAACAAAGGTAAAACTTTAAATAATCTTCACTAATTTTCTATATCTCTACCTCACTGGGAAACCTACTTAGACATGCTTCTCTCTTTTTTTTTGGCCTCGTAATCGTCCTCGTACTCGCACTCATCCTTGTTTTAATTTCATCTCATTATATTCGCACTCTCACCCTCAACGTCACCGTCTTCGTCGCTGTTAGTGTGCTGGGTGTTTTCCTACTTCATCCTCATATACCGGGTGATTCATTGCCAGTGGAAGTCCAAGGTATCATAACCCCGGACCTTGGTTAAACAACGCAGGCTTACTCCTCGCTTTGGTTGGATTATTATCTGCACTGGAGAGCAGTATCCCTATCCAAGACTCGCCTGACATAACTCCCAGTTGCTGCCTGGCTTCGTGTCCTTTTGTGGATGCTCCTGTATGGTTGGAGTAGTAAATATTCCCCTGCATAATCGTTGGAACCAGTCACTGGTGCTGCAGAAACCGCTCAGATAAGCTTAATTTTAAGTTATGCATGTTACATAGTTAATCCTTATCTGATTTAGCCTGATCTCATATAGTATATATTTTATTCTATCTTTTATTTGGAAATTTAGCTTAGGTGGTAGCAATTATCACCGCCTATTTTACTTATTCTATTCCGCTACCAGATAATTACTTTACTCACCTTAGTAGACATTACTACTTAGTTTTTTCCCCTTGTTATTTAGTTTGGCGTACTGTTAGGTAACTTATTAGTTAATTGTTTTAATAAGGTACATAAATTATTTACTTACAATTCTTGCTGACCTTTTCCCTGTTCTTTTGTTATAGTTTATAAATTTATATTACTTCGATATAGGTAACGGCAATAATTAATAAACTTTAGGTTCGCTTACAAAACTTTTGATAGTATTCATACTTTGTTTATGCTAAGCTCAATTGCCCTTGTTACTAGTTAAATGGCCTTTATTCGCTTACGCTTTACTTAATATTGTTTCCCAACAATCTAAAGAATATTAAAAACATATTTAATCGATTAGGCACTTAATTTGAGTTATAAGATATAAGTTTTATGTAATTTATTTCTTCGAAAGTCTGTACACCGAACCAATAGCGCTATCGGAGAGGGTTATCACTATCCTTATTATTTAAACCTATAGTTAAAACTATTTTGCCAAACATACCTAAGAGGTGCATAATCGGCCAATATTTACAACTAAATTGATTTAGCGATTGTAGCCTTTAGGCACCGGCCATTTAGATAAATTAAAGTTACCGTTTGTATAGTTACTTTCTTAGGGCTTTTATTTGTACCTTTTTCCCGTTTTTTTTTTTTACTGTAAGGTTCCGGCGTCTCTCCAGCCTTCTTGCGTATTGTCCATCGGGTTGTAAAACGGGTGGCGCCTTAAGAGAATTATTTTCAGTTATATCAACCCCACCCCCATTGCTGAGCTGAGCTAGGGCCAACCCTATAGTTGGAGAGAGCCTTATTGTCCTTGGAAAGGAAAATCTATTAAAATTTTATTTTACCACCCACAAGCGGGTAGCAAAGTGGCGCCCAACCGTGTTATTTTTTTTTAATTAAAATCTATAGTTCAAATTGAAACTTTTTGTGACAGTAATTGTAAATTTGTTCGAACCGTGAGTAACAGTCATAAAATCTTATCATTTACTTCTTGGAAAATAGTAATTTTGACTTTGACAGGGACAAGGTATTGGCATATACAGGGTGTATATAACTTAAAACATTTTGGTTCCAAATATTGTCGCAGAGGCAATTTTATGTACCTTACTTTACGTTTTTCACATTTTATGATTTTAGCAATTTAGATTTTTGGATATTATTGAAGATTTTGATAGTATTTAAATGTATAATTTTTTTTTAGATGTTGTCATTATTTCGGCACAATCGAGTAATAATATGATAGTTAATAATTTTAGACGTTAGTTAGGTAGTCAGAAGATATTATTACATAGGTAATTTAAAAATTTTTTTCTCCTTCTAGTTGTTATATACAGGGGTAGTCATAAATTGGGAAGGATTTTGCAATAATTAGATGAATTTTTTATTTATTTTTTCTGATTGATTTATGATAGAACGTATTTGGCAATTAAATAGGAAAACTTACTACAAGGTGTGTTCAATAAATTTTTACATCTAAGTTTAGTAAGTACATAAATACAATTTAGCACATTGTTGCTGGAGTGCTTTTAGGTACTACTGTTCTACGACTTGTACTTTTAAGTTTGAGACGTTTGACTCCTTTTTTTTCCTGTTTTTTTTTTTTTAGTGCAGGTCGGGTTTTCATATCACGTAGATAATTTTTTTTGTTCTTGCTTTTCGTCTTTACAAGTAACAATGGAAGTTAACAGATTATTATCTGATGAATTGACGTACGAAATATTAGTTCGGGGTTACCCGGCGGGTACGACGGTTGAAGAAAAAAGAGCGACTTTGAGAAAAATTTTGCGAATGGAACGGGAAGGCACTCATTCCGCCCCAACATCAATACCATTAGATCCGAATGATGAGTTATCGATTTGTTATTCAAAATTATCGGGTTTAGAAGCAGATATCCGATCTTTCAATTATGATAATCGTGAAAATGAATTTGAACGTATATATACTAGACTTCGTCATGTTATCTCGCGATTAGACCGAATAATTCCGATTAATGAAAATCAAAACCAGGAAAAGCAAAATTTAACTTTAAAGAGTCGTCAACTAATCGAGGAATTGAACTTAGTCTACGATCGTGTGTCGAACACAGAGACGAAACGTGCAACCGCAGCAACCGTACGTACGTGTAGCAATCCTCAACAATTACAGACATCTATTTTAGATTCTCCTAATCTGTTGGTACCAGAGGTACTACATTCGCGTACTAGCATTCATTCCGCGGGTTCTCCAATCCCAACTTCTAACGATCTTATTCCGGAATTAAATGCAGAATTGCCAGTGGATGATAATCGTTCTACTGTACGGAATTCGCCTCCATTGTTATCTCAATCTACTGTAATGCCTGATCGTCATTTTATCGGTTATGGTATAGATCAGTTTAGAAATATTTCTGGCCGTGCTCCTGCACAGTCGTCCCCACCTCATCTAGGTGATTCGAATTACAAAGGAATAACTTTTCGAGTTCCAAGCGACGCTAATGAACCGAGATCGAGTAGATCTACACCTCGAGTACGTTTTGCGGAAGAAACAGAAAATACAGATGTGTGGTCACGTGTTCCGGACGACGGTAATAATATATCGAATATTTATGACACTTTACCTTCTACTAATTCCTCGTCATTAGCCAATAAGTTAGCGGCTATGCGCTTATCACCTGTAAATGATTTATATAATGTACGCGCGTGCGACCGTGGTGGTTTCGCAGATGTAAATAGATGGAACCTTAAATATGATGGTATCTCGAGTGTAAATAATTTCCTGGAACGTGTCGAAGAGCTTAGAATATCGCGTGGTGTTACAAAACAACAATTGTTGCGTTCAGCTGCCGAACTTTTTACGCGGGATGCGCTATTGTGGTATCGAACAAACGAATTTTTGTCATGGGATGATTTGGTAATACAGTTACGGGAAGCTTTCCAACCGTACGACTATGAAAACGGTATTTGGGATGAACTAAGACGTCGAACTCAGGGAGCTCAGGAACGTGTAGTTGTTTTTGTCGCGGCTATGGAACAGCTCTTTAACAGATTATCGGTAAAACCTACTGAAGAAGAACGCTTAAAACTTATCAGACGAAATTTGCTTCCATATCTTCAAAAGCAGTTAACGCTTCATCAACCTCAGTCTATTCGTGACTTAGTTAGAGTATGTCGATCTATCGAGGAGACCGAGATTCGCGTACAACAGTTTTGTCCACCGCCTACGAATTATCGAAATTTGCTGGAACCGGAGCTTGCATATAGAAAACCACCGAGTAATGTTTTTCCTGTCTCATTAGTAATGTCCGATAGTAACCAGTTTGACCAAACTGATACGGTAGCAGGTATCCAACCTATTTCCAGTAGCAACCGTCATGCCGTGTCGATTTGTTGGAATTGTCGGGGAACAGGTCATAGATTTAGACAATGCGAACAACCGCGACGCATGTTCTGTTATAAGTGCGGTCATGAAAACGTTATAGCTACTAGGTGTCCAAACTGTACAAAAAACTCGCAACCGGGTCGACAGTAAGCCGTCTGCCCGACCCAGTCATTACTTTTAAATCGGCTGAACAAAAAGTAATTTTAGATTACGTGTTCGCGCACGCGAAAGGAGACTCTCGACCATACTTGAGTGTTAACATTTATGGAAAGACATTTTTAGGTTTGTTAGATAGTGGTTGTTCTACAACGATTTTAGGTTCTTCGGGATGGGACATTTTAAATAAATCATGTTCTTTGAACGAAAAAGAGGTACGAACATGTAGTGTCGCTAACGGGCAAACTTGTAAGAGTATCGGATCCGTCCTTCTACCCATACAACTGCGTGACCGAGTTAAAATTTTGAAAGTCTTAGTTGTGCCTTCCATACCGCATGAGCTAATTCTTGGCATTGACTTTTGGACCACCATGGAAATTATTCCGGATTTGTTCTCGAACGAGTGGTCATTTCGCTCGGAATCAGATTTGAAATGTTTCGAAATTGCCGGTATTCATCCTATTGATACATTAACCGATAAACAACGCGAAATCTTACGGAACGTGATCGATGACGTATTCGTAAAAATGGGTGACAGACTTGGATGTACCGATTTAGTTGAGCTGACGATTAGAACTAATTCGCCCCCGATCAAGCAGAGATATTACCCGCTCTCTCCCGCTCTTCAGAAAGAAGTAAACGTCGAACTCGAAAAGATGTTAGCCGATGACATTATAGAGCCATCAAATAGTCCTTGGTCGTCCCCGATCGTAATGATTAAAAAACCCGACGGCCGATGGCGCTTCTGTGTAGATTATCGTTCGTTAAATAAAGTAAGCCTGCCCGATGCATATCCGTTACCGTTTGTTAGCTGCACTCTTGATAAATTGCGTGACGCACGATATCTTACCACCCTCGATATTAAATCAGCGTATTGGCAGATCAAAGTTGCCGAGGAATCGAAACCGCTAACCGCTTTTACGGTGCCAAATCGTGGGTTATTCCAATTTAAAAGGATGCCGTTTGGGATTCACTCTGCCCCAGCCGTTTGGCAACGTCTAATAGACAGAGTTATTGGTGTTGACTTGGAAAGTTACGTCTTCGTCTATCTTGATGACATTATTGTGTGTACTCCGTCGTTTGAATTACATGTAGAGATTCTGAAGGAAGTATTCGCCCGTATAACAAAAGCCGGTCTGACAGTTAACCGTGAGAAATGTAATTTTTGTAAATCGGAATTAAAATATTTAGGGTACGTTGTAAATTCCTCGGGATTATTAGTAGACCCCGAAAAGGTAGAAAGTATCTTGAGTATACCGAGTCCTCGTACCGTCACGGAGGTTAGGCGTATTAT
>NW_019417233.1:74510-96483 GCF_000390285.2 Anoplophora glabripennis
CTCTTCGCCATACCACAATTTCGTCTTTTTCAACGAGCATACTATTCCGATTCCGTTTCAAATATCGAAAATTCATGTCACGCATTATTCTTCTAAGAACCTTATCAGAGAAATTAGGAATATCCTCATCTTCAGCTATTGCAGCTTGAATTTTCTTTATCGTTGGTATTTCATTTCTAAAGAAAAATCCATGAATTTTCCTACGTATGGAGTATTTCACGTCAACGTCGACTTCTATTTTCTTCCTCCCTCGTGTTTCCACTTTTTTCTTCTTTGGATTCACTTCTACACTATTTTTTATGGCACGATAAACAGTAGCAACGGATACTTTTGTCAACGAACTACACATATCAACAGCTTCACTTACACTTGTATTAGAATTTCGCGACCGAATTCCTTTATACACGTTTTTTACCATTATTAATTCCGCATCGCATAGGTTAGGGCGTTTATGAGCAACAGACCGTTTGCTACAACCGGCACTTTGATCCATTTTAATTATTATTCCTACGTTTTAAAACGTCCCGATTGTATTTTTTTAATTTATAAATTTACTATAGTCACGGAATATGCAAACCCTCGCGCGCGCTTATAGTTTGACGTTTCTAACTACGGCTAACTCGAATTCTACGTACGTCCGTTTACACCCACTAAAAAGAGCATTTCCCTATCTGTAATAAGTGCGATAGACAGAGATAGGAAATAAATCGCGTTCAGTGTAACTCAGTCTATGACTGTTATAGATCCTATCGATGTGCAAAGAGAGCGGCACATCATTTAACATAAGCAAATAATATTGAACCGTTATAAAAATCATTTTAAGTTTTATACACTTTACGGTAATAGTGTTTCTATATTATGTATGAATCACTATCTATATTTTCGGCCGTCGAGTATAGGTTTGAAACATCGAAGCGTACTTAATTATTTTTTTTGTCACGAAACTCTCTGATTTTTCTAATCACATTTTACCAACTCTCCTTTTCCAGGGTGCTGAACATGAATCTTAAATTAGTTTTGTTTGCGATTTTTTCAATTGAAAAAAATATTTAATTAATTTTCAGCTATCTCGAAATGACGGGAATTGGTAAAATTTCATAAAAATTTGAGACACATAAAGTAAATAATTACTAAAAATATTTTACAGCAATTCATTCATTATTTTATAATAACAATATCACGTTAATCACTACACTATGTGGGCGAACAAAATTATAAAGCTAACCCTGGAAACTTGTGACGTCAACCGAAAAATGGCGTACATATTTACCTTTTATATATTCATTTTATTACTTACCTAAAGAAGGAAACTTTTCGCTTCGCTTCACCAACTCGACCACTTCTATTTATACAATGTTTTACAATATACTTCACAGCGATGCGTACACGTCAAATGCTAGGACACGACTGAGCTGCTGGGCTCCAAATCAGGCATTAGATTTTATTAATTTGCGTCGTTTTTTTGTCGGAGAAGTATTGTTTTTTAATTATTATTTTATTCTAAAACCAAAAATATAAAATTTATCACTTTTGTAATCGGAAAACCTAACCTGCGATCTGGGTAGTCAGACTGGAAAAAAGCGCCTGACAATTTATCGGACAAGGTATGGACTACGTTTTTTAGGCAATTTTTAATAAGTTAAAATGAAAATTGAGTGTTTTGTAATCGGAAAACCATACCGCGCTAGAGCGACATGTTGGAGATGTCGGACTCGACAATTGCGCCCTCTATTTTGTCGGACAATCCAATTTGCTTCTTATTTAACACATTTTCTTTTAATTCAAATAAAAAATTTGAGTGTTGTAATCACAAAAGAGAACCCGCCCAGAACGACAGGTTTAAGTACTCGCAGTGCGAAAAAGCGCCCTTCCCATATTCTAAAAATTTTACAGCGTGGTAGACTCGTTAAAACGAAGCGATCCAGACCGTTTTCATGACTTTTGTAATCAGTTCGGATAAAGGTCGCTGGCTTGGGGACTTGTGTCGATTTAACCAAACTTGTTTAAGCGAAAAATGTCACAAAAAAAGTTACAGGGTGTTAAAGTTTCTTTTTTATTTCTTGTTTTCACCTTAACTCAGAACTGATTTGAGCAAAGTTTGATTATGTTCCTATTAGATTAAATCATATAAGACGTTCAGTTTACTACAACCCTTTGTGTATATTCTTTTGGAACTTTTTTTTTGTACGTTTATAGCATATAGCTGAGAGCACTGAATTTGGGTTTATGGATTTTTTTGCAATTAAATGATATCTTAGACTGAGATTTGAAGTTGTGATTTATTTGTATGCTTGTTTAATAGTAATTCATTTTGCTTGTCAAGTCCACACTGTGGCCTGGTACTATGTTTTAGTTAAATAAGTGCATGTTCGTTCACAAGCAGGTTACATTCCAGTAGTTTGCCTGTTGTGTGGCACCTTATTTCTGATGGCCACGTCTGACTGTTTGATTGTAATTTGGAGCTTGAAAATTGGCAGGGTCAGGAGGTTGAATTTGAAGTCAATCCATTTCATAAAAATTTCGAAAGTGAGTCAAAATTTTCGTCTTCCTCGTCTCTCGTCGGCGATCTCAAGGGAAGCTTTGGCACAGATTGTTGACATCATCCAATGGAACGGGAACGCTTGGCGTCGTCCTGTCGGTTTGACGATGGAAAGGTCGGTGATTTTTGGTATTTCTTCTTGATTACGTGTGAGGTGTACAGCATTCGTTCGGGGATCTGTCGATATCGACGTGGAGATCTCCAGAATGATTGTACGTCGATCGCTTTGTTTGCGGAATTTTGGAAACATCCGCGATTTTTTCAATCACGCTCAGACCCGTCGATTTTAGATTAAAGGGGGACATTCTTTGCTGGTATTTTTGACTCCGCCACTTTCATCCCCAAGGAAGGGTAAGCATCACCCCAAAATATTTAAATGGCATTGGAGGTTGAGTAATATTTCTTTTGAAAGCTCTTACAATTCTCTTTAAAATAGACTTTAAATTTTATAATTCCGCCCAATACTTATTAAGAATTTTTATTTTAAAGTTGAAACTTATGTACAAACAATTAGTAACGGTAAAAATGTCAGTCATTCAAGTTAAGTACGTCAATGGCATAAATTTAGTATTTCTTGCGTTACATTGGTTTTTGGCGATTTGTTATCACTTTCGTAAAAAAACAATTGTAAAAAACAGACATGAATGCTATACACACACAATGAATGTAAAATTAGTGGATTCCAAATTATTTTGTAATATTAATTGGAAGTGTTGGTCGGTAGTTTATTTAATTGTGTTTTTGAAAATTAAACACTATGGGCGGTAGATATCATTTTGCTTTACTTTATGAACAATAAATATGTGAATAGAACAGCTCAGCTATTTAATGAACAACATCAAGATCGATATTTCAGGAGGAAGTATGTTCTATAGTTAGTAAACAAATTTCAAGAGACAGGAAACGTAGCCAATAAAACACGAGACATTGAAAAACTTATAGTTAATGAAGTTAGTTAGTGAAGTTGAAGTTTTGGGACAAGTTCATCTTGATTCTACATTAAGTACCTACGAGGCAGCTGGCATCTGTGTCTGGGATCAATTGAACTAGCATACAAATCATTTTGAAGAAGAATAAATGCCATCCATATAAAATACATTTAGTCCAGGAACTTCACGACGATGATTATGACCGCCGTTTGCAATTTTGCGAAATAATGAGTAAGCGAGCAGGGAATGATCCACAGTTCTTTTTTAACATCTGTTTTTCTGATTAATGCAGTTTTTTCTTGAACGGGACGGTAAATCATCACAATTGCCGCTATTGGTCCGATTCAAACCCAAGAGTTTTTCACGAGTTGCATACACAGCAACCGGAAAAATTAAATGTATGAGATGGAATTTTCGATGACCGGCTGGTGGGTCCTTTTTTTCTACCTGGTAATTTGACTGGCCAAATGTATTTGCAATTACTCGAAGACGCTATTGACCCTGCCTTGACTGATATTATTGAAAATGTTCCAGAGTATGATGAAGATAATTTGATTTTTCAACAGGTGCTCCTCTGCATTATGCGTTAATTGTCCGTCAGTATTTGGACCAACGTTTTCTACGGAATTGGATTGGGAGAAGAGGCAGCATTGAATAGCTTCCACGATCATCGGATTTATCGCCCCTTGATTTCTTTTTGTGGGGATACCTAAAAAGTAAAATCTATAAAACACAGCCAGCCTCGCTGGAAAATTTGCGTCAAAGAATCGTCGACGAATGCCGTCGAATCATTCCGGAAATGCTTCGGAATGTGCGCGAACGTTTCGAACAAAATCATTATTCTTGTATGGAAGCGGGCGGTCATCAGTTTCAACATTTAATCAACTAAGTAGTGAGTAAGCAACTAAACATAATTTAAATTTTATAATATTTTTTTCAAAGTATTGCGCGGAATTATAAAATTTAAAGTCTGTTGTAAATAGAATTGAAAGAGCTTTCAAAAGAAATATTACTCGACCTCCAATGCCATTGAAATATTTTGGAGTGATGCTTATCCTTGCTTGGGGGTGAAAGTGGCGAAGTCAAAAATACCAGCAAAGAATGTCCCCCTTTAATCTAAAATCGACGGGTCCGAGCATTTTTCTACAAGCTTGACGCAGTTCCTGAAAATGGCTCTGTTTCGTTTTCATTTGGCCACCCTGTATAGATCACACGAAGCTGTTAGATAAACGAATGGTATTATTTCTAAAAAACTGTGGCATTCAAGTTGTGTAAATAGTTGAAGATCTTTATTATATGTAAATTTTAAGTACAAACTAAATCACATGGAGTATAATAATAATCATTTGCTCTCATTACATTACATATTTAGGCAGGCTGTGTTCAGCAAATGGTCGGACTAGTTAGGTAAAACTTCTTTAGTCAAACAATTCGCTGAACGGCCTTTAGTAACTGTATTAAAACCTGCCCAATATTCCGAATTAGCTGATTGGATTGACCAATGAAATATTTATCCGCTGAACGACTTTGACCGATCCGTCCATTCGCTGAACGCAGCCTTAACACTGTTTTTTTTTCAGTTTGTGGGAATCTTGTCAGGGACTATAACTCCAAACCTATGCTTAATATATTTCGTGGTGCAAAAGCTGATAGTGATGAATATCCTCATATGGTAATATTTTATTTGTCATTAGTTTTATTGGGTTACTTCAGTGTATTCACAACTAACAAGTGATTAACTGTTATAAATTATTAAAAACTAGTATAAATTACCACATATCTAAAATTACATTAAATGTTGAATGTTTGTTTCTTCACATATTTAATAAAATTATTGCATTAATTATAACAATTAAGTTGCCATTACAAAATGTTAACGTGATAGCCGCCTATAGATAAATTATATACAGTTCGATAAAACTGCTGAGAAATCGTTAATTTTACGAAAAAAATATAAGAGACCTTTTTTGTTTAGAATGAATCAGGCTATCTGATATGAATTTTTAAAAGGTAAGATATTAATAAGAACGAATAAGAAACTCAATGATAAAATGGAGCTTTGAGAAAAAAAAGATAGGCTTTTATGTATGTTTTGATAGCTAATGTCATTATTTGTATTCGTAATTATAATTAAAATTAAAAATAATTGTATAATTTGGAACTGCACATTTAAAAGAAGAAATTAGTAAACAGTGTATAGTAGGATCATATTCGATGCAAAGTAATAAATCATTGCCTGTCAAGGGAACCAATGAAGTACGCTTTTAAGGGTTTTATAAGTTGAATAATTTCTTTATACATTATGAAGGGACGAGGGGATTAGTTCAGGTCTGGCACCCTTGTTCCTACAAAAATTCCTTTATTCTCATAAACTATTTATTTTAAATGTAATTTATTATAAATCCAATTTGTTTCCTAAATTCCACATATGTACTACATTTTACCTCTGTACGCGCCACTGTTGTTTACTTGTTTTTTGGAAGCGCTCTCTAATTGACGGCAAAGCTCGCCAGGTTAGTATTTGACGTATAACCGACCAGTTCGTACACTCGATGCACCTGGGCGACTACAGCTACTACCAGAACACAGTGCGTATGCAGCGGTATTTCAGATTTTACATTGAATTTCATTTTAAATTTGAAATGATTTATCTTACGCCTTCTAAAAATAATGACACGATTTTCCTTTGATAAAAGACCGACAACTTTTTGCTCTACTTTGCATCGAATATGATCCTACTATAGGAAACATGTCCATTTCACTCAAAAACTTTGTAATGGAGATCGTACTAAAAGCCACTGGTAGAATTTATGGTAAGAACAAGTGTCGCTTAAGTGAACTTCACGTTTACATGAGGTTTCTCTGTTTAACCGTCATGAAGATATGTTAAATGCATTGTTCGAGAAATGTAAATATAAATCACAATCCAAGAGTTTATGACTAAATTTATAGAACCCTAGCACACAGTGCTATATTTATTTGTGATTATATTAGATTATAATTATTTGCCATGTTATAAATGAGACATTTAAGAAGTATATTGGTTTTTGCATTCTGATAATAGCACATGCAATAATCACGGGACTATGTCTGGGAACTTGTATACTGAAAAAAAACCAGTAGATATATTGAGTCGACATTGGCATAAAAGAGTTTAAACAGGACAGATAAACTATTAAGTACTCTTCTAGTTTGCAAACACTGCATTTTAAAACAATCTAAATATCTATTTGTATAATAACCATCAATTCTAAAGCTTAAATATTTAAAAAAAAACGACGTTCAATTCTTGTTAGTATGTGTCTGGTAGTAAGGGAACCATACAAGACTGCAGGCACAGAAGATAAAACAACCAGAATTATATCTCGTTGTCGGCACCTTTGATCACTGATGTCTGTTTTCAGGGACCTTGAATGACGTAAATCCCCCACTTTTGGTATAGAAAGTCAGGATTGTATTCAGTGAAATTTTATTGCGCTAAACAGGGATGTACTAACAAAAAAGCCAGGAATTTATGTGCAGCAGAAAATGAGGTTAATCATGCAAAAGACTTAGTTATTTACATGAAAAAAGTTTTTTAAAGGCGAATTTTAGATTTATTTTATTTTTAAGTTAAACCAGTCTATTAATGAAATTATTCAATGTTAAAAATATTTATAGTTAAGATCAAACTACTGAATAATTGCATAGGTTTCAATATTAACATAAATTTATAAGTACAAGGTAAAAAATTTAAAATAATTGCGTAAACAAACATTTATTGTATAATATACAAATATATATATCAGAACATATATATATACAGGGTGTCCCGTTCATGTTTCAAAAAAACTTGTGTGCAAGTTCCTCATGGAAAAATAATAGGGGTAGTTCATGTAAAGTTTTTTTCTTAGACGCCCTGTTTTCGAGATACAGTGTGTTGAAGTTGTTACTTTCCAAATGGTTTTCCTTAATTATCTTTAAATCGGCTAAAGATAAAAATGTCAAAATTTGTACACGAGTAAACATCAACTGTGCGTTAAGAATAATGTGCAAACGGTTTCTTTCTGAAAAGCAGTGTCGCCGATACAGGTAATTGGAGGGGTACAATCGAAAAAAAAATATGTTAAAAGTCAAAATTTATTACATTTCTAAACGGTTCTGTAAACTCTAAAGCATACTACAAAAAAAGGTATACTTGTCGAAATTCGGTAGCATGTACCATTTTCGAGAAAAATGAAGTTGCATAGAAGGAAATGGGGGACAATTTCAGTATCTACTGTAGTATTTCGAGTTTGCACATTTATTTAATTGTGCAGCTGTTTTGTTCTGTATGTCTCCGAGTCTGTTTCCTAATATTTTTCTGTTTTTATCACTTTTTTTAAGCATTCATGTCCATCAACAATTCAGTCCATTCAACAATTGTTTATTTTAGTAATGGTAGTGTAGTAGTTTACAAAATCTAAAATTAGTTAATAATAGATAATTAATTACCATAATCTGTTTATTTTGATTTACTTTTTTAAATGTTAGTTTACAACAAACTGAAACATAATAAATTTTAATTTTTTTTTAATTAATAAAATATTTTGCAATTTAACTGTTTCATATGATACGTAAGAAATTAAAATTATAGTCTTAAATGCAAATACTGTTGGTAGCTAAATGTCTTCAGCACATTCAATGGTAAGATCCTCTTTCAATTTAATATTTTGTTAATCTACTTGCGCCGCTTTATGTGAGCAAGCCGCTTTATGTGAGCAAAAAAATGCAACCTCATTTTTCTCGAAAATGGTATATGCTACCGCATTTCGACAAGTATATCTTTTTTGTAGTATCTTTTACAGTTTACAGAACCGTTTAGAAATGTAATAAATTTTTACTTTTAACAGATTTTTTCTTCGATTGTACTCCTTCAATTACCCGTATCGGCGACACTGCTTTTCAGAAAGAAACAGTTTGGACATTATTCTTAACGCACAGTTGATGTTTACTCGTGTACAAATTTTTTCATTTTTATCTTTCGCCGATTTAAAGATAATTAAGGAAAACCATATGGCAAGTAACAACTTCAACACACTGTATCTCGAAAACAGGGAGTCTAAGAAAAAACTTTATATAAGCTACCCCTATTATTTTCCCATGGGGGAACTTGCACACAAGTTTTTTTGAAACATGAATTGAAAAATAGTAATATTAATTCACAGCAGAATTTAATTTTAAAAATTATAATTAAAAAAGTCAGTAGTAGGCAATGAATTTACCTTTCAATCTTGTCAGTTAGTAATAAAATTATTTTATTTCAACAATTCTTCCACACTTTTCTACAGTTTCCTTCGCAGAAACTCAGCACAAGTAGCATATCAACTTGTTCGCTAAATGTAAATTTTCCAGACATTTTCAACAACAATCAGAGGCAATTGTTGAAATAAAATAATTTTATTACTAACTGATAAGTTTGAAAGATAAATTCATTGACTTTTTGATTATTTTCTAATGTGCCACTTGTGTCAGTTAATACGGTTTGTCTGGAAAACCATAAAGTTTTTTAAAATTTAACAAGAGCAAAAAAAATTAAAATTAAACTCTGCTGTGAATTAATATTATTATTTTTCAATTCGGTCAATGAAAAGAAAGTTCGGTACAATTTTAGGGGTGGGTCATGCCCAATGAACACCTTGTAGTGCTTAAATTAACTTTAAAACATAGTCAAAGAAGACCAGTAATAAACCTAAATCGTGTACCAAATTTGGTTATTCTGCGGTAAAGTGTTGCAGTGATATTAATTTTTTTCGAAATTTAGGGCCCCACTTTGGGGACTAATAACTCCTCACGGGTGCAACTTTGTACATAGGTAAGTTTGGTTAAATTATAATATTTTGGACACCCCTACATGCACCTGCCCTGTGTCGGTTCTGATTCGGGACACCCTGTATATCTTTTATACAATGAGAAAATAGTTTCTGGAGATACTCGAGACTCAGATGTGGTTTAACTTGGGAAGCCTAGTAGTACTTCTCATACGAATAATTGCATAATGCAATGTAACTATACGAGTATAGAAGCAAAATAATATTCATAAATGAAAAATATTTATTGCGTCATTTATATAACCACCGTTGTTGATATCTTTTAAAGGATAACTGCACTACAAGGTAAAATGTTTGCGGTTTCGTCGATAATTTAAATCTGGCGACTGACGTTACTCTAGTACTGTGATAACAGTCTACATGGTGAGGAGGGACAGCTATACTATTAGATACATTCACAGACCACTTACATCTAACAAACTGTGGCAATCTCGTTGAATTGGTGAGATAGTTGCTACAAATAGTAAGCGTGTCTAAAAAAAAATTTTTAATTTATCATAAGGTATCGTGATACTATTTAAAACTATATGTATTGGAGTTTATTATAGTTATTTATTGTCCGCAATAAAAAAATAAATGTAAAAAAATTTACCTACTAATAATTTGAAGGTTAGTTGTACCCGTACCATTATATTATTATAAATCATTTGCTAATAATTAATTTTATTTCATATGACAGAAAACTGTGAAAGAAAAACAAATAAAATCTTAGACCCACAGAAATAAGTCTATGTCTGAGATAGCTTTGTTTACAAATGCGTATTGGATATGGCGACGGAAACGCTGGTGTATTTGTAAATCCGCCATTTCAAATTGCCGCGCTTACGTTTTATTTCTTCTCGGCGAATAGTCCCAAGAGAATTAAGCTCAAAACCTTCGAGATATGGCTGTTGCTTGACGTAGATTAGATATTAGTAAAAATCGGTTAAAAATAATATAAACAATGAAAATATAAGGTTGCGTCAAGAAAAAAAATTGTGCTATTTGCAGAAAAAATTAAAAACTGTAAAAATGACGTGTTTTTTCTAACATTTTCCAATATAACTTCTTAAATATGTAGTTTACAGAAAAAACTATTACTGACAAAATGTTTTGTTATAAAATTTGCTACAAAATAGAATTGTTTTGATACCTGCGCATTTCATAATTTTGTTGCTAGATAGCCAAAACGGCGTAAGAAAGTGATGAAAATCGAGGTAATTTTGAAGCGTTCAACTGATAGGTAAGAAATTTTCCAATTTTACTATAAATCTAGATATAAGTACTTTAAAGGATTATAAAACGAAATCCCAAACCCGATCCAAATCGGTCTGATGGTTTTGGTATGAGACAATTTGGTACTAAATTTCAGCGCGAAATGTCGTTATTCTTTTACGTTAGTGCTGGGGCTAAAGTTAGGCATTTTAATTGGTGCTGATTTTTTTACACATACTTGGACTTCTTATCTATCATATAGAATCGTTTTGAGCGATTTTAAAAGTTCGAAAAATTTTGACTTTATAAACAAAAACTTTCGTGGAGCGGTTTTGCGGGTTTGAATATATACCAAAGTACTAAAAAATAGTTCTCGAAAAGACGCTTAACTTGAAAAAAAAGAACGTTCAAATCGGTCATATAAGTTCCGAGATATAGAGTGTCAAAGTCAACAAACGCTTGCTGCAAAACTATGCATAATGCAACAACAAAAATTGAATTTGGTAGGTTTTTTCATTAACTTCCCGTATGTGTTTTTATAAATATAATCGCATGTGTGCTTTTTATATGAAAATTAAATGAATATCGTCAAGCCGGGAGGAGGGGATGAATTATAGAAATTGAAATCGCGCGTTCAAAAAGAGCGCGCGCGCTTCGGCGTTCAACATCTCGGCTTTTATGGCTCCGATTTTGATTTTTTTTTTAAATCGATATAGCAAAATGAGAGGAGTCCAATTAACAAGATTTCATTAAAATATTATAAAGCTCTATTACGACTACTTAAAATTTTCCACATTTCATTGTTATACTGTATATTCATGTAAATAATAATATCGGTGGTAGGATATAGGCACATAATCCACTGTTACTAGGTATTAGTTTTAATAATTACGTGGTAATAATGTTTAAATAAAATTTTATAATTTTTATTTAATATGTAATTTATTTATTGTATTCATATAATATAGAAGAAAATATATATGCAAATAATTATTTATTTATGTTTATAAAACGTGTTTATTATATTTTCATAATCATCGTATTATTAAAGTTTTGCACTTTTTTACATCATTGGTGTTTTCACTTATAATATCAGCATTTGAATAAGTATCGTTTTCCATTATTTTCAGATCAGTGTTTAACCAATTGTACGTACCACTGTCAGATTAACAGCAAATGATGACTTATGGTTGGATAGTTTGATGTTTTAAATTTGCTAGCAATTTTATAGCCATCCTCGTAAGAAATTGGATTATTTTATTTATCATAAAAACCGTCAAAAATAGAAAATTAAAAGATAGGTATAGGGAGATGTAATGTGGATAGATATGGAGTTTTCTACAACAGATTTTGATTAAATATACAGGGTGTCCCATTTAGAAAAACCAAGTTTTGGCGGTTCGGTCAATCAAATGCGACAATAAATATGAAACTAAAATAGGTCGAAGACCATTAGATCATTAGAGATACATATAGGGAAGCTTTATAAAAGTCCCCTAAAGTTACGCGTAGAATCCAAATATGCAAAAATATACAGGATGTTCCATTTATAATAAGCAAATAGGTGGCGACTACCGGTATAACCGGAAGTACTACAACAATGGCATTATTTTACTTAAAATAAATAAAACCTCCAAAGCCACCAGGCCCCAAATTTTCAAAATTCAAAAGACCACTAGTTGCTTAATAAAAGTTACTTATTTTCGTGCCCTCTATCACCTTTTCAAGGAACGCACTTATTTCAGAAACAGCCTGTATATAAATGGACAAAACATTTAATGGAAGAATAGACTGGTGTAGAATTTTTATGAAAAGACATCTGTCAATTAAATGTGTCCGAGCTCCAAACTTGTGACCTTAGGGTACAAATATGCTGGAGCGCCGCTCCACGCGCCAAGCGCCGCTTCACGCGACGCTTCAAGATTAACTGATGTATAGTTAAGCGTCAAAGAACGCTACAAACAAGACACAACAAGATTTATTTTATTGTCACAGTTGCAAAGATGTTCTCGGACAGCGAGGATGAAATTATTTTTAATAACGCTGCTTTGCATTTAATACTACAAAGTTATAGAGAATATTCGGTACATCCGACAAACACAAAAAGGAAAAAAATGGACAATATTATAACCTTTTCCTTCAATTAAAAAACCATCCTGCACGATTTTTCGAATATCTCAGAATGGAGATAAATACGTTTAATTATATACTGGAAAAACGATCAACGATTATCTAGAGCCCGAAAAACGATAGAATGTACTTTTGGAATAATATATTCAAAATGGCGAATTCTTTCTAAAGCTATAGAAACGGTCGAAAAGATTGCCAACAAAATTATTAAGGCAATATGTATTTTACATAATGTAATTATTGACAAAGAAGCGTTTCCAAGGCATCTAGCATTAATTGAAGAAGATCAAAACTTGGCACAAAGGGCATATCATATATCATAGCACTTGGCATATCCAATCATGCAAAAGCAATACGAGATACTTTTAAAGATTACGTAAATAACTTTCCAATTAGATATTAATAATTAAACTGATTATTTGTGATTGTCACTTTAATATTTTTATTATCTTTGTAATAGTACTACATAGTAGAAAATAAACAACATAACAATAACAAGTTTCTTTACATTCTTCAGCTACTTCTGCCCACAATTTATCAAGAACATATCTATTCCGATTATCCGAATGTGACTGATTCCAGATGGCCCTTCTATTATACAGGGTGTTGCATCACGAGAGGGACATGGCTTAATGGGAGATAGAGGACATCTAGGGTATCTAGGCCTATAGAAATAACTTCTTTGCAACTAAAATTAGCGAAGGCTTAGTTGAGGGTAGAAGTTATAAATAAGCATGCATATTTTAAACCTCATTTTCTTTAAATAATATGTATTCCAGGTCCGGACTGCAAAATTTTTAATTTTTTTTGTAACTCAAACATCGCACTGTATGTATTTTTTTGGTATTCCCATACGATTATCGAAAAGAACATAAAAAAGTAATCTCAGCGACATGTCTCTTTTTCTTGTTACACTATGATGATTATTTAAAATCGCATGATAAAAACACATGACAAAAAATAAATTATAATCCGTCGATTTCGATTGCCATCGATACGTCGAGCAATTGGAAACTTGGGTAAACGAGTATGAAAATGTATCGAAGTTGAGGAGGCCACTTTGAAAATTTGCTATACAATTAATTTGCCATTGTAAAGTACATTTAGACACCTATTATTTTCTTTGTGTTTTATTGTTATTTGTTTTCCGTGTTTTATTAAATAGTCATTGTTCCCATTTGCTTTTTTATTTCTATTTTTTAGAAATCCTATTTACTAAAAGAAATAAACTACTATTTTGATCATGTATCTTTTACTTACTCATGTAATGTGTTTCTTACTTACTCGTAATTTCATTTTAAAAGCCTTGTTACCGTACATTGAATAGCGTAGTAATCATCAAATTGTAACAAGAAAAAAAGACATGTCGCTGAGATTACTTTTTTATGTTCTTTTCGATAATCGTATGGGAATACCAAAAAAATACATACGGGGCGATGTTTTCTAGAGTTACAAAAAAAATTAAAAATTTTGCAGTCCGGACCTGGAATACATATTATTTAAAGAAAATGAGGTTTAAAATATGCATGCTTATTTATAACATCTACCCTCAATTAAGCCTTCGCTAATTTTAGTTGCAAAACCATTTTTATCATGTGTCCTTCACATAATTTAGTTTTAGAAGCCGTAGTCTCGTATATTCAATAGCTTATTTAAATAACCACCAAAGTGTAAAAAAAAAGAAACTTGTCTTTAAAATCACTTTTTTATGCTCTTTCCGAATATCGTATGGGAATTTCAAAAAAATACATACAGAGTGTTGTTTTCTAGACTTGCACAAAAAATTTACAATTTTTGCAGTCCGGACCTGGATTTTTTTGCTGTCATACATGCATACATGAAGTATCGTGAGTGCATTAACCCTACCAAATATGAACCCATTATTCCATTCCCTACCAAAGTTATGACATAAAGCAGTTTTGACCAAAAATCATAAATCACCCTGTATCTCAATAAAGAATGGCCAAGAAGTTATTTCTATAGGCGATCCTAGTTACACTAGATGTCCTCTATCTCCCATCAAGCCATGTCCCTCTCGTGATGCAACACCCTGTATACAGAATTAATTATTTGTTCTGTGTCCATCGTAAAATCGACCTGTGCACAATGGACGCAACTCAAGACTGACGCGCTTCAACAGCTTCAAAGAAATCGTGAAAATAAATCGTGAAGTATCGCTCCCTATGTAGTTCGCTACATCGCGACGCTTAAATCCTCACTATGTGCGGGTCCATTGAAATACATTATACTTTTCTAGTGAAGCGGCGCTTGGCGCGTGGAGCGGCGCTCCAGCATATTTGTAGCCTTAGGCATCTTACTACAACATTTTCATAAATTCATTTATTATTTATTATAACTGATTACAAGTTCCATTAAATCTTATTTATATTCTATTTTATCTAAATATATAAATCGCTAATAGCAAAAAAACTAAAAATTAAATATTTTAGAGAAAACTACTTATATTTATTTGCCTGTTACAATTACTTATTTCGAGATTAAAGTCATTTGTACCAGCAATCAATTTTTTTTAAATTCTTCATAAATTTTTTGGGGTAACTTGTAATTAAAAATATGTATATATAAAAGAAGCGACAGTTAAGTATTATACAGGGTGATTCACAAATGGTGACCAAAAATGAAACCTCGTATTCTTTGGGGAGTATTTGCTATAATTTCCTATAGTTTTTATCTAGGACGTTTCGTTAAAAAGATACAGGGGATACAGGGGGGAACTTCAAAAAATATTTTTTATTTTTTTAAATAATTTAAAAACTAGTAAGTGAAATAATTTGAAATTGAGCACATGTTTTTATGTAAACATTGTCCAAAATTTGAGGGCTTGTCCTAAAATTGGCATATTTTTCTAAATAAAATAGTACGCCACTGCTTTACGGTAACAACTATGATAGTTTCGGATTCGCCTTTCAATTTCGTACAAATTACTACCCTCTTATGTTCTTCGAAAAAAGCGAGTAAAACTTAAAAAACGAACTGAGAATACACTCCGATATTCGAATATAATGCTTTTTAAAATTACATAGTGGGCTGCGATAGTAACTTTGACATTCTGGGAAGTTACAAGAAAGAATGAATAATGCTTTTCATCAGATTAAAGCAACAATAAATTTCGAACAAATTACATTTTCGTTATTAAAAAGATGTCGGATCTGTGTTCGTGGAAATGAAGCTATTTTTGAGCATTTATCATTATGACTAATGTTATTAATTTCTTTAATCGAATAAATAACCGAATGATTAGTGCTTGTCATATCATTTATGTAAAAGTGTTGTCAGTTGGTTTTTTAAGTTGTACTCGAAAATGCTTTTTTCGAAAAACATAAGAGGGTAGTAATTTGTAGAAAACTGAAAGATGAATCCGAAAATATCATACCGTAAAGTGGCGTACTATTTTACTTATAAAAATATGCCACCGATACCCTATATCTCCACCACTGGAGCATGTAAATTTTAGGAAAAGCTCTCAGATTTTGAACAATGTTTACATAAACACATGTGCCCAATTTCAAATTATTTCTCTTACTAGTTTTTTAAATTACTTAAAAAAATTACAATTATTTTTTGAAGTTTAACGAAGCATCCTAGATAAAAACTTTATAGGAAAGATTCCCCTTAAAATTCACCAAATAATACGAGGTTTAATTTTTGGTCCCCATTTATGAATCACCCTCTATAATTAACCCCTGTCTCCCCTACTTGTTAAATCTTATCTTGAATACAATACAATATTAACAATGTAACTTTAAATTAACATAAATAATGTTTTAAATAAAATAAGTAAAATTAGTAATTGGTTTCATTACACAATATACAATTCATACCTATACAATTTTCCTAAAGGCTTTGTGCCCTAAAACTTTATTTTTTATATTTTTTCTATTCCAAAGCTAAAGCAATATTACAGTTTTTGGCATACCATTTCAATTTTCTCCTTAATAATCATTATTTGCAAAATATTACAAAGGACCAACCCTTAAATAATTGTTATTACAAAACCCAAACATTAATGATAGGAATCGCAAAATAATGTTGCATGAAATCACTGCAATGAATTGTATGAATGAATGAGTAGAACAGGTCTTATTTGCATTCATTAATTATCTCAGGTGATTCTCTTTTATATAAATCATCTGTTCGTCGCATAGAAATAGATAATAAAATCAGTAAAAATATAGTTTAACAAAATATGTCGATTTTAGGCAGCATTGGGATATCCAAAAGATAATAATCAAACCGACCTAGAGTGGAGGTGTGGTGCAAGTATTATATCACACAAGTTTTTGCTTACTGCTGCTCACTGTATTAGAGATAAAAGTCAAATAAGTCCAACTATAGCTCGACTGGGAATTACTAAATTAGACGAAAAAAATGCACAGGATTTATCTATAAAGAAGACAATAATGCATCCAGAGTTTGATGCAAAAAGGGTGCACAATGACATAGCGCTAATAGAAGTCAATGAAGGAATTGCTTTTCAGGGCAAAACATTTCCGGCCTGTTTACATTTCGATTATGAAGTGCCATCGATATTAACTGCAACCGGATGGGGAACCAACGGCAGTATGTATTTTTTATAATTTTAAATAACAATAATAATAATTGCTGTAACAAAAGAGTGTTATTAACACCGAACTGGAANAATTTTATTTCTTCTAAGATAAAATATAAAGGGTCTAGCCGGATAAGCAAGGTGATATAGCCCCCATAACTAACGTGTATTTGATTTAGCATGCAATGAAAACATCATACATACCGCTTTTAGCACCCGTTCTCAAACTACTTTTGAGAAACGTGCAAAGGTTATTATTTTTCAAATTAATTTTTCTCAAAAAAATAGGTAAAAAATATAGAACTAATGCGGATATTTGAGGAATATTTCAGACAATATTATAGATTTTTTTCAAATTTTTACATGATTTGTGATGGTCTAAAAAAATGGAAAATAATTTTGATATTTTTTTTTTTAGTTACACATTACATATACATTACCTACCCATTTACCTACTGCATATGTGATATCTAAAAGTCAAAATAAACATATCAATATGTGTTATAAATTAAGTAATATATATTTATAGCTACCGTGTGTGGTGTGTGGCGGTTTTCACTTGTCTACTATTGTTTTCTATATCGCGCAAACATGTTTTAACCTGTTTTTAAGTATTCAAATAAAGTATTCAGTGTCACATATCATTCGTTTTTATGCTGTTGTACTAATAAAATCTCCGTTAACTATTAATTTTTTTTTTAATTGATTAAAAATTTATTGTTTGTAGAATGTAAAAATTGTAATAAGTTTATTCACAAAGTTCCTGACAAAAAAATCAAATCCGAAGAAGCAAGATTATATAGTATTTATACCGGAAAAAACGATTTTAATTGATTATATTTTGTGTGCAAAGTGCTTATAGTTACTTATATTATACTGGTTACTTCCATATTACACAGCGTTGCCAGATTTTTTTTCGGGCAAAGCGGGATTTTGAAACTTTTTGAATAAAAAAGCGGTATTCTTTCGCCCAAAAACGGGACATACTATGGGTTTGTATGATTGATGCCTAAAAAAAAGATCAGGATATCTGGGAAACAAATTGTCTATCTAAAAAATATTTATTTAATAACTGGCGGAAAAAGCGGAACTAAGCGTGTCCCACGCAGGACATTTAATTTATTTTCGGTTAAAAAGCGGGCCGTCCCGCCAAAATCGGGACGTCTGGCAACGCTGAATTACACCACAATTTCAACCTCAGTGGTTTCAACTTCAGCAGCTTCAGTCTCAGCAGCTTTAGTCTCGACAGTTTCAACCTCAGCAGTACTTTATTTGAATACGTAAAAACATGTTAAAACGTATTTATTGTTTGCAAGGGAATACAGTAGTAGACAAGTGAAGCCCGTCACACACCCATACCACACACGATAGCTGTAAATATATATAGGGTGTACCGAAATTAATGCAACAAAATTTGGTCATAGATTCTTAAAACAAATTTAGAAGACCTGTTGTGCAAAACCGTACTTATCTTATCAACTTCGACGTCACCTGTTACATGGATGTTGCACAATAATGAAAAAGTAATATTAACGGTCGGTAGAAGGAAGCGCAAAAAAGAAAACGCCTAGGTGGGGCAATTCTGGAAAGAAGCCTAGTAAGTTGAAGATAGGCAGTTGAAGTGAGAACAGCGCGGAGTGAAAAGTAAAACGATCAGTGTAGTGTGAAAAATATAGAAGTAGTGAAAAATTAAGTGTTTAACCGTTATTAGTTAGCAGGTAATAATCTTTAAGTACTTTGTTGTTAATTGTTCTATGTAACCTTATGATTGTGATGATTACAGATGTTTAATGATAATAATTCTTTGTATGTTTAGCTTTCTTTGTTTTATGTTCAGTGGCGTATATTTTTCTAAGGTAAAATTGTTACAATTATTATTAAAGATTATTCATTATTTATTACATGTTAAAATATGTATATTTTGTCGTGACTGCCCAGATATTGCAATAGCAACTTCTTTGTTACACTTTTAACTTGTTTTATCACGATTGCGTTGTTCTTTGATTTCTTGTTCTCACTTTATGTCATACGCATATAAGAGCTATGTTGAATTTACTAACAATTTCGCCCTTGATTATTATTATTGTTGTTGTTCTCCGAAATCTCAACTCATAGCTGGATTGCCTCCCGTATGAGACTCCAGTACCTTACCTATTTATTATTATTGTTGTTGTTATTATTATTGTTGTTATTATTGTTGTTGTTCTTCCGAAATCTCAACTATAGCTGGATTGCCTTCCGTATGGGACTCCAGTACCTTACCTATTTATTATTATTATTGTTGTTATTATTACCTTCCGGCCCTGCCGGCTAACTAACACCAAACCTCTTCAGTTTTACTTGGAAGTGTGAATGTCTAATATGAGTGAGATGACATTTAGTGACGCATTAAATGGGACAAGTCTTAATTATCATTAGCAAAGGTTCTTAATTTATGCCTTTTTGTTAGCGCTTGTTTTGCATTCATATTTGGGTGGTAAGAGCAACGATCGTGGGTTTCTCTGCCATGCTCTTTCCCAGCAGGAGCTCTAGGTGAGCTTGGCACTCTCATTCTATTGTTAAATGGATGTTAATGTTTTTGTTGTTCTTTCTATTTGTCACATGTTTAATTTGAAGACTGTTGTACATAAATAATAAAGTTAGGTGTATTTACTCTGTTTTTGTTTTATAAAATTAAACCATACATCCCCTCAAAAAGTAAGTAGCCAGCGCCTTCCGGTCAATTAAACAAAAAATTGATACATACAACGTAGGGATTCCTTATGACGATCACATATTTTTGGCCACAACTACGTTTATATTTGTTTTTTTTTTCGATCGAACCTAGGGTTGTTATACTACACTGTATTTTTTCTCTTTGCCAAGTGGCCCCCTCTTTCGGAGTTACAGCCCCCTGAAATCCGCCCCTAAGAATAATCTTTTTTTATATTTCGGAACCCTGTTGCACGAGAATCACTAAATTTGGTACACAGGGTTTTATGACATACGAGGTCTGATAGTGCTACGCTTTTTGGCGAGAAACCCCTTAAGACACTTTTTCGTGGGCCCCCTTGTCTTTGGAACCAAAAAAATTTTGTCGCAAATTTGAATTTTTTAAAAATTATTAGTTAGCTAGAAAGCCATTGAATTTAGAAACTTTTTTCGTATAACGCAATGTTTCGAGAAAAATGCCAAAATGTGATCGAATACATATCGTGATTCGCCATTTTCCTCAAAAACATTGGTACTACGAAAAAAATACCTATCTAAGGACAAAAAAGTTTTTAAATTCAATGGATTTCTAACTAAATAATAATTTTTTAAAAATTCAAATTTTCGACTAAATTTTTCTGGTTCCAAAAACAAGGGGGCCCACGAAAAAATGTCTTAAGGAGTTTTTTCGCCAAAAAGTGCAGCACTGTGAGATTCCACATGTCATAAAACCCCTTTGTACCAAATTTAGTGACTTTCGTACAACAGGTTCTGAGATATAATAAATACTTCTTAAGGGCAGATTTCAGGGGGCTGTAACTCCGAAAGAGGGGGTCACTAGGCAAAAAGAAAAAATACGGGTCCTCTAAAGTCTTAGAAATATATGACCAAATTTTGTTGCATTAATTTCGGAACACCCTAAATGAAGTTGATGATGGTCCTGGAGATACGAAACGTTACATATAAAAATTTATTATGCTCTTCGATAGAGGGTAAAAAGTTGCCATGAGAAAGTGTTCTTCCTTTTTGAATATCACCTCAAACGTGGCTGAAATGAAACAATAACAAATTTCCAAAATTTCGTTTTTTTTTCGAATATTTCGAAAACTAATCATGTTAGCCTTGATTTTTTAGAAGCATAATGTTGGTTCCTTTATTACACAACTTGGCCCCCATTTAAGCTCCTTCGTATCTCCTACTGTTTCCGAGATCCCTGTAGTGAGAAACGAAATTATAACAGCATGTATATTAATGTATAACACATGATGTATATTTTGACATTATCTTATGTATATGTTTCCTTATACTCCAGTTGAATTAGAGTTTGAACCTGAAAAAATTATTAATAGACATTTTATTGCACTTTATGATGGGAAAGGGTATGATAAAATCAAAAAAGTAACTCGAAAGAAGTGACGCTAATTGAGGGATTGCAATCCGGAAAAACGGATCCGGTAATCCGGCGGATCCGACATCAATAAACGTTTATTTCATACTGTTCGGTATATTGCATTTCCCGGATTCATTTGCGGCCGGTAAGTGAGCTATTACAGTATCAGAGCCGGTAAATTCATTTGCGGCCGGTAAGTGAGTTATTGCAGTATCAGAGCCGGTAAATGTTGCCTAGCAACGTGATATTAGACATGTCACAAACAATATTATAAAATGACAGATCAAGCGATGTCAAACAAAAATTTGATAATTTTAAGGAAAAAATAGAAATTTCTGCTCGTTAAAAATAGAAAGACAGTATGAAATAAAATATCATACGATACACGGCCGTTAGGTGTTATTACAGTACTCGTTTTTATTCCGGACTCGGCTCCTACGTCGCCTCGTCCGTAAAACAACTCGTAATGTAATAAGTCACCTACCGGACTTGTAACGTAAAATACTATTACCGGATCCGGTACCAATATACCGGATCCGGCGACCGGCCACGTGTCGGCATACATACTAAAAATGAGAAAGATTTTGATAAAGTACTAAAAAAGGAAATGACTACATTTGAAAGTGACGGAGTTCGAGGAGAATACTTGTCTGCTATTCATGATTATTTGCTGACAATAAA
>NW_019417233.1:98620-115170 GCF_000390285.2 Anoplophora glabripennis
AAAAACACATATTTTGTCTTATAAGGCAAACACCTATTATTTTAAAGAGATCTATCTGCCCTCGAAGTTTCCTGCATAAAATTCGGACCACCCTGTATAATGAATACTAAGACAATTATTACTTAAAATTCTACTTAAAATAATTATTTATCGTAAGTTGATTAAACTAAAGAGTTGTAATGATAATACAAACTCATTATTGTGATAATTGTGCCATTCATGAGATAGATTCATCAAATCATGATGGTGTCTGTCATAAATATAAGACTTGTTTGTTAGCATTCTCAAATACTTTAATAATTATTGTGATCTCATCTCAGAAAATTACGTAACGTTCATTATATTAGATTTTATAAAGTTACTTACTAAAATAATTGATCTATCTGTGAAAATGAAATCTAGGAAGACTGAGCTACTCGTTACATCGTTAAAATTTTACTACTTACCTACACTACTAGATTTTAATTGTTTGCTCGTTGTCTAATCTTAACATTGGATTGAATTGGAAATAAAGTTGATTTTATATATATGTTTTATTTTTTATAAACTACCTATATTACGTACAATGACACTTGATTAACTTACTAACAGTTCATTTTGAACCGAAAAGTGAAAATCATCCTGATTTGATCAATCCGGCCGGATCCGGTCCGATCCGGCCGGATCGATGGGAATTCGGTTGGATCCGGCCGGATTGAAAATAACGCCGGATTGCAATCCCTTCGGCAAATTGCAAATAAATTGCAGAATTACGTGTTTTTTCACTTTTTTACTGTCCATGAAAATTTAGACGACATATTGGAGAATTAATTGTTTTATGTTGTAGGCGAGTAAATCGAGTAAGGAACCTGAACTCTTCACCTATTTGTTAACTGTAAAATAAAGGTCGAACGCGGAAAAATCTATTTTCGAGAATTGCGCATTATCATTGCAAAAAACGATGGATGTTGATGAAGTTTATGTAAAAAATCATCAATCAAAAGATCAACATGTATGTTAAAGGTCGATTCGATTGAGCGTGAAATTGTTGCTCCAGCTGTTTGTTATTTAATTTCGTTCGTTTTTTTGCAACTAATTGTTTAATTACCAAACGTTAATTTTAGAAGTTAATATCGTAGATATAGGTTCCAATTCATTCATAGAAACGTATCGAAAAAGAAAAATTTCAAAAAGTTGAAATTAAGTTGTCCTTTACAACTAAGAAAGTAAGACTTGCAAAACAGTTATAAACAAAATTTCTCAGGGTCAGGCAAAAGCCGCTACGGAAATTGCTCTTTTTGCATTAAATAGAGCTTATTTTTACGGTAATTAAAAAAAAAATCACCTACGCCTCTTTTCTCTCTAACTGTAATTGTTAATAGTAGGAATAGCGGCGGTTTGGCCACCCCCCCACCCTTCCACTTTTAGACCACGCCCCACCGCTTGATCGACCAATCAGAGCGCAGCATTCAAATTGGCGGTAAATTGGTAGGAAATTCAAACCTGACGACGCGGTTTATCGCGGAAAACTAACATTAACGGACGGGCACAAATTGCAAAGTATGAAGAGGAGTGATTGACTCGGAGGGATCGGAGGGTAATTTAAAATTAAATTACACGATTTAAACGCTTGCGTAGTAAGAATGGGCAGAGTGCGCATTGCTGCATATTAGTTTCCACAGTCATAAAAATAGGGGGAAGATTGTTTACAGGCTGGTTAATTGTATAACTTTTACGTAAATTCACATTTTTCACTTATAACTTTTTCCATTCATTTCCACGAGAAAACAGACAGTAAAGTAAGTACCTACTTTTTTTTCGTCTTCAAAAGACCTACAAAACTAGCCCTCGAGCGTAAAAAAATATTGATTAGATCAAAAGTTATAACCATAAGAAGTTTATTTATGACTTTTAAATTAAACATTTATAAACTGCGTTATTATTACCAGAACGTTTTGACATCGCATCCTCTTACTTCTTATCACTGTTTAATAACTCCGTCTGTAACTCCGTTGTTTTTCAACGAATCTTGACGATTTTTTTTAACTTAAAGCTCTTTTCATAAACTTTCCGAATATGTAGTAATATATAACTATATCACGCGCATGCGTCGTATATTTCATTTTGCAACTAAGGCTAAAAAATAAAAAAACTTTCCAGGTTGCAAACAAATTAAAAAAAATGATAGATTTCAATGTATTATTATGAAATCTACCATGAAAACAATCAGTGCGNGACATAAATATAAGACTTGTTTGTTAGCATTCTCAAATACTTTAATAATTATTGTGATCTCATCTCAGAAAATTACGTAACGTTCATTATATTAGATTTTATAAAGTTACTTACTAAAATAATTGATCTATCTGTGAAAATGAAATCTAGGAAAACTGAGCTACTCGTTACATCGTTAAAATTTTACTACTTACCTACACTACTAGATTTTAATTGTTTGCTCGTTGTCTAATCTGCGATGCCAAAACGTCCTGGTAATAATAACGAAGTTTATAAATGTTTAATTTAAAAGTCATAAATAAACTTCTTCTGTTTATAACTTTTGATCTAATCAATATTTTTTTGACGCTCGGGAGCTAGTTTTGTATGTCTTTTAAGGACGAAAAAAAGTACTTTACTATTTTCTTGTGCAAATGAACTGAAAAAAAGCCGCGAAATGGTAATTTCTCAGCTCTTTTTGCTGACCTATAAAATAAAATGGGAAATTTTCAAATGAAGTTTTTTGAATTTTTTTTTATTGATAAAGTACGATAAGCTTTCAATACAAGAAGTAAAAAAAATCAGCAGCATACAAACAATGAAATATTTATACTTTGCATCAAATAACAATCTAATGCATTATGATAAATTGTGACAATTTAAATATTTTTTATTTTAAAATTAATATTTCAATAATTTCAGTATATTTTTTAGAATACTTTTGGCTGCATTAACATTGTATCACAGTATAATACTACATATTTATATTTTCTTCAGCTTTTTTTCCCTCTTTTTATGTTTTCTGTTCTAATTTTCAAGCACTCATACTTTCTTTTGCCAACAGATTTTCCTTTCTATTGACTCTGTTCTTCATCCCACATTTTAGAGGTTAAAGCAATCAGCTGTGCGAGCGATAGCATAGTATTATGTATACCTATATACATCACAAGGACTGCCAACTTACAAATAATGAACTCGGCATACTCCTGCGCTTTTGTCAAGTTTCAGTTGCAATTCGTAGTATTTATTTATGCATATTGGGTAAAAAATAATAATAGAGAAATTGAAATATATAATTAAAAGCATTTTAAACTCGATTTTATTTAATATCTACAAGCAAGGATCTCAATCTACTTACTTTCTACTAATAAATAATACTTTTATTTGTATTGACATCAATTATTATTTAACACGATAAGTATAGGCTCTCCCGCAACCGATGCTCCTAAATGTTTTTAGGCGTTTTTGCACAACTAATGAACATTTGTTGCACTTAACAAAATTTTTCACTACGTTTTTACTTATACTTTTTACATTTTGGCGCTATTGCTTGAGGCAGCTATCTTACTCTATAGGATAATATTTTATTGTAGTAGACTAGTAGATGACTTGTCTCTCTTAATTTGTATTATTACTTGGGACCTATATACACCCATATTTATCTCCTTAAATCCACATATTCGAATTATATTGTAATTATTCGGATTTTACAATAGAAATTCGGTTTATACGGTTTCTATTTATTTTTATCCAATTTTATAAAAGATATGTGTGTAACATTCTGATATTTACATTATTGTTGTTTATTTATTGATTATTTTTTTATAGGTAACTCAAGTAGCTTTAGTAACGCATTGATGGAAGCCGATTTGGTTTCAGTATCCAATAATGAATGTGATGATTACTATTCAACTAGACTCATTGAACCAAGAAATATAAGTGATACACAATTATGTGCAAAATATAATACAGGTGACACTTGTCAGGTATGTACTTAAAGGTCCAAACTTTCTGGAAAAAATTGAGTGTAGAAAGTAAGCCGTATTCTTTTCTTAGAACAATTAAGTTTTTTAAGTAAAAATAAAAAATTCGAAAGAATACTTTATTACATTGTATTAAAATTTGTTATTTTCATATTCCTTTATATTTATTTCAGGAAAATATATCTTAGTCCAATAGTAAAATTGTATTTAAAGATGGCATTAAATTTCGAGGTGCACAATTTTTTGCTTGTGGCTAGTTTTTTGTGAATAGATGAGGAAAAAAAATTGTTCTGTACGGGAGCGGACTGGGAAAATTCGGGAAATGACCAGAAAATTGCGAAAAACGTATTTCGAATAACTTGAAAAGTACTGAGAATCTCACAAACATGCAAATAATCAAAATTGTAGAATATTATTTACAAAAAAGGTATGTTTGATATCTTTGAGAAAATTGAATTATGGTCCATAATTTTAATTCTTTATTCAGAAAATTTGGGGCGAAGGAGAAATAATATAAAGAGACAAGTGATTCGTAGAAAATTGAGCATTTATTACAGATGTAATATATTTTTAAATGTAATCACAAAATATATACTAGGTCCACTAAGTTAGCTCATCTGCGTTGCTGTAAGGACACATGGATCCGAAATCTCGTATTCACTCTCGTTTTCATCGAAAAACAATAATTAAACATAGACATTAAAATTTATATCTTCTTTCACAGACTTCTACGCTTCTAACATTTAATTTTATCCCTTACAGTATCATAGTAGAGTGCCCGCTTTAATTTATTTTCACTTCTGTGGGCGTCGCGGGGTTACAAGCTGAATTATATATAAAATTGAAGCTTATATCTTACTGAATCGGAAACCGAAGGTAATAAAAAAATAACGCGGGCAGAAGGGCAGTAAAATCAAAAAACGAGTTATGACCACGGGCGGATAATACAGCACATTGGCTATAATTCTATATAAAAATCAACTTATATTTTGTACAGCATATATTTTTTATTAATTTTTGAAAGTTGCTCTTAACGTTGAGTCTTATGGCAGAATAAATTTTTAAACTGGAATATCTCGCTTCGAACACGTCGAAAATCTTACTTAAATTCAACATTTTTTTAGTTCCCATGCCATTTACCGGAAAACGGAGGCCTTAATCGAAAAATTTTACTCTAGCAAAAAGTTTATTTCATCAATTTGAAAGACAACAGCGTTTAATTCAAAATTTTTGCTTCAATAATAAACAATATATGAATAAAAATACAAAATAAATCATTTTCGACCGGCCGGCGGACGGCTGGCTACTTCGCTTCCCCACTTCGCCAAAGTTGAATCTGTCTCACAAATCTTCATAGCTCCATCTCGTACTGTATTACATTTTATTTTAATATTTCTTATCTTACCGGAATTTTAGGTGTGCCTTTTTGTAGCGGTTTTCGTATGTGTTTATATTTTCAAAAATATAGTTTTGTGGGTGAATGCATATAACGAGTTCAGTACCTAACCTGGTTAAAATCTTAATTTTTCACTTTTTAAAAAACTGAAACACATAGTGGTTGGCGTTTAGTGTTGTAAACAAGGATAATCTAAGTGAGAAATTTTACTTTAGTTAACTGTAGGGAATTCCACATTCCAATTATAGATTTTTTATCAGAATTTAGCACTGCACGAAATGAAACGTTCTACAACTGATAGTACTAGTTCTGAGAACGAAATCGGCTTACATGTAAAATTCAAAACGCAAAAACGCAAAAAATGTATAATATGTAAAAAAATTGGAGGTATTATAATCGAATCAACGGATAAAACTTCCTTTACTTTTATGAATTCCACTAACAATAAGATTCGGAATGATATAAACAAAGAGGTAGATGAGGACATACAAAAAGTGTGATTGTTGATGGTAAAACTGGTAAAATTGTTTGGCATAAAATGTGTTATATTGCCTATACGAACAAACAAAATATTGAAAGTTTAAGGAAAAGAGTGGAAAGACTGAAAGAGTACAGAGTAGCTGGTATTGAACCTCCACCACTTCCTGGTAGATCACTTCGTAAGGGTGGCTTTCACATAAATAAATGTGTATTTTGCTAGAAGCTATCTCTTGGGAAGAGATTATCCCAAGTTATGTCTAAAAATATAGAAACTAAAGTAAAAACATTGCATCGATCTCTTCAGAAGTTTTAGAAAGAATTGGCTCCAATGATTTAATAGCAATGGAGGTAAAATATCATGTGAATTGCCTAATGACAGAATAGAATAAAAAAATTGGGAAAACAATTGGGTAAACCACAAACACTTAAATGGAATTGGTACGGATGATTTTTCAGAAAATATGTTCGAGGATATTCAGATCATTATTATAAAACTATATTAAAAAATCATAATATTACGTCAGTAAACACTTTAAGAGGTTTGTTAGCATCGTCTTCAACAATTGCAAATCTGCTTCCGACTGAAGATACTTTGCGATTCCATTATTTGAGGACCTATTATCAGTCAATTGTTTAGAACTCTGTCCAAAATTGCTTTGTATTGCCGACTGTGGATAGAAAAATTGATAAAGACATTTGAACGTTCTTCATGTGGATGCAAAAAGGTAAGATAATAAGTAGCAACCATTTTTCTAGTAATAAAATTTAAATTTTCCTTAGATTGTGGAAGCAAGGTTTGCATTTACAAGAAAAGTAATATGGGTTGAATTTGGTCCTGTAAAAACATGGCTCAAAATCTTGCAAAAAGTTCGATGAGAAACGTGACTTGGATAAATAGTGTTTTTTATCTGTTAGTCATGTTCCTAATTGTTAATAAAAAGGACCTTTTTTATATATGTATTTTATATACAGGGTCTCCGGTTCATGTTTCAAAAAAAACTTGTGTGCAAGTTCCTCATGGGAAAATAATAGGAGTAGTTCATGTGAGTTTACAGAACCGTTTAGAAATGTAATAAATATTCTCTTTTAACATATTTTTTTTTCTATTGTAGATACCCCTGCAATTACCTGTATTGGCGACACTTCTTTTCAGAAAGAAACAGCTTGCACATTATTATTGTTAACGCACAGTAGATATTTATTCGTCTACAAATTTTGATATTTTTATCTTTAGCCGATTTAAAGATAATTAAAAAAAACCATTCGGAAAGTAACAACTTCAACACACTGTATCTCGAAAACAGGGCGTCTAAGAAAAAAACTTTACATGAACTATCCTTATTGTTTTTCCATGAGGAACTTGCACACAAGTTGAACATGAACGGGACACCCTGTATATATTTATTAACTTTTAAATCTAATTATTAAAATATCGTATTTTAAATCTGTAGAAGTGAGACATGATTTATTTTACTAATTTTGCATATATTTTTAAAATTTGTATGTAGTAGGGTTATCACTACTGACTCGTACGTATCGAAGTAATACGAAATGGAGCTATGGAGATTTGTGAGACAGATGCGATTGTGGCGGAGTGGGGACGCGAAGCAGCCAGCCGTCCGCCGGCCTTTCGAAAAATGACTTGTTCTGTATTTTTATTCATATCTTGTTTATTATTGAAGCAAAAATTCTGAGTTATACGCTGTTGTCTTTCAAATTGGTGACAGAAACTTTTTGCAAGAGTAAAATTTTTCAATTAAAGCCTCCGTTTTCCGGTAAATAGCGTGGGAACTAAAAAAATGTTGAATTTCAGTAAGATTTTCGACGTGTTCGAACCGAGATATTCAAGTTTAAAAATTTATTCTGCCATAAGACTCAACGTTAAGAGCAACTTTCAAAAATTGATAAAAAATATATGCTGTACAAAATATAAGTTGATTTTTATATAGAATTATAGAATTATACAATATACTGTATTATCCGCCCGTGGTGATAACTCGTTTTTTGATTTTACTGCCCTTCTGCCCGCGTTATTTTTTTATTACCTTCGGATTCTGATTCAGTAAGATATAAGCTTCAATTTTATGCATAATTCAGCTTGTAACCCCGCGACGCCCACATAATTAATTTTTAAGCATATTTAACGCTGCAGGGCACTATCAGGTTACTAATAAATTCTGCAACACATTTTATGTCTGATCTTATTGTCAAAATTGATGACAGCATTTCAGGTGACGTTGAATTACTGACACCTTTTCTCATCGGGAGTTCGTTACTCAAATATCTAAGTAGAACACCTGTATAATAGATGGAAAGAGCAGGTTCTGAGCTACAATTTCCTATACTATTAAATTATATTCTTCTCCGGTAATCTGTATTACGGGTGTTTTCATCCATGTATCTTCTTTCGGGTGTTTGTCAAATTTTTGAAAATATTGAATGAAAATAGAGTTATTATGATTTTTTATGTCATATTCGTAAAGAACAAGCTTAGAAGAATACATCCGTGTACTATATTATATAAAGGATATCCCGGTACTTCATACAAACAAGTTGAGTACAAATAGATGAAGTTGAAATAATATCAGTTCTTCATATACATTTTTTTCATACTGGTCTTCGTTAACAAGTTACGGGCCCTCAAAGGTGAAAATTAAAAAGTTATTTTTATTTACAGTCTCTAAATTATTATTAACTTCAGCATGATGAAAATTTGTGATCGATAACACATGCGTACAGCCTCTTTTTGATGTTGTAAGTGAAACTTCATTATGCCTAGAACGCCAGGGACGGACTATGCCCAATGGTTAACACCCAGAATTTTTGCACAGATGACGATTTCAATCTGCCTGTATCAAAAATAAGTTTCCTGAAGAATTTGTCAATGATAAATACCCTCTTAGCTCAACTCGGTAAAATTAACAGTTTAGGAAATATTTGTGATTATATGTTACAGTGTACATCTAGCGGCGCCTCCACCATTTTTTGTTTTTAATTTTTAATTGGACGTAATTACACTGTTAAAAGCGTACAAATTTTTAAAATAAGAGCCTAGAAAATCGTACTATCTGCCAATGTAATTTTCACTAACAAAATTTGACACCAAATTTGCATCATGCTGAAGTTAATTTTTGAAGTTTAGAGATTGTAAATAAAAATAACTTTAATTTTCATCTTTCAGGGCCGTAACTTGTTGACGAAGGCCCATATGAAAAAAATATATATGAAGAACTAATATAATTTTGACCTCATCTATTTCTACTCGACTTTTTTGTATCAAGTACTGGGACATCCTGTATATACAAGGTGTAACAAAAATCAGGTTACAAACTTCGCCAGCATATAGAACACTTAAAATTAATAGGGGTATTTTATATAAAATTTTTGCATAAGGTGCTTCGTTGGTAGAATACAGGAGTTGAGGTTGAAAAAATAAATAACATTTTCTTTAATATCTTTCGACTATTTCGAGCTAATCTCGTGAAATTTCGTATCGGGGTTTTTTTGGGATGAGAAATTCGAATTTATCGACGATTTCGTTGTATTTTAGGACGCATGTAGACTGCCAAAACGTTTTTTTGCCACCGTGTATTTTACTTTGGGCTGGAAAAATGTTTTCCTCCAACTTTTCTGCTTAAAACAAGTTATACCTTGCTAATATCTGTAAAGTCAACCATTTCAAACAAAACTTTACATTTGTAAATGCATAAAAAATTATTTTATATGTTGTTTCTGATGACTTTACAAAGCGAAAAATAAAAAGTTCTCTCTTCCAGTAATTTTCGCGAAGTCAAAATCTATCTTGGCTCTACTAAATGTAACATACACACATGGGGTTCCACATTAACGAGCAGTATTTCAATTTGGATCGAACATATTATGATTGATACAGTTTAATCAAAACATTGTTGTCACGGAACTCTTGACCCATTCTAAAGATAAAACCCAACATCCTCATGGATGAGTCAGTCAGCTCAATATGTGAGGAAACATCATGTTTATTGTCGAAAAGCATTCTCAGATCTTTAACTTCATCTACTCGTGTCAAAATTGCAGTCAATTCGGTAGTCATAAATAATTACACTGAATTTTCGTGAGAATATTTGGAGATGTTTAGGTAATTTGACACGCACCAGTGAGTTAATTTTTCCAAATTCATTTGCAAACAGTCACAATCATCTTTTGATTCGACAGCCGAAAATATTTTCAAATCGTCAGCGAAAAATAACTTATCACATGTAATCAGTGAGCTCAAATCATTGATAAAAATAAAAAAAGCAATGGGCCTAGGTTGGAGCCTTGCGGAACTCCTGATGTAGACACGTAGGTGTCAGATTTGACACCATTAAATTTAACATATTTTGTGCGATTTAACAAATAAGAAGCGAATAATTTAATCAAAGTCGCAGAAAAACCATGTTTCTCCAACTTCACCAACAGTAGCTTATGGTCAACTCTGTCGAATGCCTTCGAAAAATCAGTGTACACCAAATTGCTAGTCGATAATATTAAATAAATATTGAGTAAACAAATCAAGTTCGTATTAGTAGAACGCTTATTCATAAAACCATGCTGGTCTATAGAAACAAATGAACGAATAAGAGGATAGATGCGGTTATACAAAGACATCTCGAAAACTTTGGCGAAATTGCAAAGTAAAGTTATAGGTCTATAATTAATTCTGTGAGTAGAATCACCATTCTTTAATATAGAACAGACACTGGCAGATTTCCATAGATCGGGAAATATGTTAAGTAAAATAGCACATAGAAGGAAACTTTGAAGCTTCACCTTTGTTTCATGCACTTTCAGCAAAAAAAACGAAAAAGTAGTAGCACATTTAGTGCAGCGCCGCTTTGAAATTTGAAACGTATTTTTCTGGCCGATTTGCATAATAATCGTCATTTTATGTAAATCCTTAAATGTCTCCTAAATAACGCACTGTGCAAAAAATCAATAGGAATATTTTTTACAGGATTACTCTGGTCCTTTGTATGTTTGTGAAATTCTCAATGCTTTTCAAGTTATTCACGAAATATAGTTTTTGGTGTTTTCCGGTCATTTCCCGAATTTTCTCGGTCCGCTCCTGTGCAAATTAATTCTTTTTCCTCATTTACTAGCAAAATATTAGTCACGTGCAAAAAATTGAGCACTTCGGAATTACTGCCATTTCAAAACCTTTAGCAACTACTGTAATACTGGAAAAATATTTCGAAAATTGTCGAGTTTCTTGCTTTCCATTTTTTTAAATTTTATGGAAAACCCTGAAAAAAGGGCTTATTCAATTTTTTCCGTTTTTTCTGAATTGTAACTAAACAGATTTAAATTTGTCAACGAAATAAAATTTTATTCATATTTCGTAAATGTATGTAAAATACGAGTATTTATACACTAGATTTTACATACAATTAGAACTGTGTATTATTATAGTCTTGTATTATCAGACCCTTATATGGGGTTTATAATGCAACGGTCGAATATTGTACAACGTTTTATGTTATACTGAATCTGCTTTTGTCCAAAAGAGAAAGAATAAACTAATAAATTTTGTTAATTTTTATTCTTTAATGATTACTAATATGCGCGTCTGTTTTTACAACAGCAGCAACAAGCTTTATTAAAATCAGAGTTATTATATATCGGCAAACGAACATTTTTATCAAAATAGGCTGATTACTGTTAAACAGAATATACGGCTTACGATAAAATAAAAACAGTATTTATAGTTCAGGATGACATAAAGCTAGTTATACATATAAATGATATCCTAAAATGGTAATAATAAGAAAATATTAATTGGTGGATATATTAACTACATTAAAAAATATATTTTAGGGTGATTCTGGAGGACCACTTCAGATTAAAATCAACGAAACCTATTTTATCGTGGGTATTACATCATTTGGAGTAGGCTGCGGAGAAAATCATTTTGGAGTATATACTAGGGTGTCGAAATATGTAGATTGGATAGATAAAATAATATGGCTTAATAATATAGCTTAAAATAAAGTTAACAGTGTTTTATTTTTATACATCAACAACGATTAATTTAAAAAAATAAATTGATTTGCAGAGAATTGTAAAGTATTGGCTCAATTTTATGAATTAATTACAAATGAAACTATAGAGCCGCAATTGAAAATTCAGAGAATGTGTTTATATTATCACTTAAGTATATGTTGAACGGGACTCTGTCACTTTAGGAAACATCTACATAAGCTTAAGCTTGTAGACAGTCCGGTCTGCCGAGGATGTGAATCGGCGGATGAAACTTCTCGGCATATCCTAGGCGAGTGCCCGGGATTTGCACGTAGCAGAATGACGCTCCTTGGGAGACCCTACTTGGAACCCAAGGAACTGAGAGAAGTGTCAGCGAGGAAGCTTTTGGACTTTGTAAAAAGGACAAATCTACTTGCTGAATAGAACTAGTAGTGGGACGCACAATAGGCCTAATCAGGCCGCAGTGCTATGAGACTTATTAGGACCAACCACTAGAAGTAGAAGTAGAAGTATACGTTGAATAGTCCATGTTGTCCAAAGAAAATTTTAAATGCAAACGAGATGATGATGATTGGTCATAGATAATTGATTCCTGATGATTGATATTGTTTTCTCTGTATTGTTTTATGAAAGCAGTTTTTTCTTCTCTTATGTAACTACAGCGATTTTTGCCCGCGAAGTTCCAGGGATTGAGGAAGATTTTTTTTGCTCTTTTCTTTGCGAGAGAGGTTCTTTCCTCTTCTCTCTGCTTCAACGGGGAGGTTCTCTCTTCTTCTCTTATCTTTGTGAGGTAAGTCTTCTTCTTTTCTCTCTTCGTCTTCTCTCATCTTTTTTCTTACTGATGATGGAGGGTACTTCGTCCTAACCCTGACTGTAGAGCAGCCTCTTTCTTCTTCTCCGGTCTGCTTTATATCTTCCTTCCTCTTCCGCCTTTTACTCTTTGGACGAAGCAACTGTCCAAATCTAAAGAGAAACCGATGATGAGTCTTTTCAACACTTGAACTTTTTGTCCACATATAATGTCAAAGTCTGTCCAGGACTGAATTTTTCTCGGAGCAAAATTTTCCACTTCCAAGTGTTAAGGTCATCGTTTATTTTCCGCAGTCTTAAAAGTAATTTCTCAGACGTTGATGTGCATACGCAGATGATTTCAACCGAGCTCTACCTCGATCCCTCTAAAACTGCCCGAAGAGGTAGATTCAGGTAGATCTATTGCAAGATAAGCTCCATCTATTCCAACACGACATTTTGCACTGTTCGTTATAGTACTCCGTTACTAAGTAAACAACAGAGGGTTGGGCTATACAAGCCCTCGGATGCTTACTGCCCTATTTTATTAACCGATTTAGGAGTTGGAACTTTAACAGCTTCCGCTTCTTCCTGGATTAATAAAGTTCAACAGAGACAAAATGTTTATTTATTTACAAGGCGCCACTAGGGATTTTACTGGGTGGATGTCTCAATTTATTTGTTCCTCCGCCTCAGTAGAAGACTCGGCTATACTAATTTAAAAATAACTTACATCCTCACTCCTTGTGTAGTCTTAAGTCCTTGCAGCAGATAACAGCTACTCTTGTAGGTATTTCTACAGGTTACTTCTATTCGCTACTACTACAGATAACTGCTATTCATAGTCTTACTACAGGTTACTTCTATGCGTAGTACTACGACAGATTACTGGCAATGCTAAAATATTTAAGAGGACTAAGTATAACAGATACTTATACCAGATTAATTTTTTTTCGAAATTTGAAACTCCACTTTCAAGGCCTATACACTGTAAAAAAAAATCGGTGTAAGTGAAAGCAATAAAGGTTCAGAGTGGATCCATTGAGTAAAATTATTGAGTATATTTTCGCTCAATATTGGATATTAAAGATCATTTTACTCATTTGTGTTTATATTTAAACTAAAACTGAGTACTTTCACTCATTTTCACATAAATAAATTCTTCACGTAAACTCGTATATGGTGTACTTGCATCTAAACCAGAGTAACTGTCCTCATTACTGAGTGATTCCACCCTTTTTCATATCCAGATGCATTGTCTTTGTCTGTTCCCATCGTCCCATTAAGTTATCTCGTGACCTTGGCGTGGTGGATGGCAGTATGGCGTATGGTATGCTTTGGAGTTGGACAAGTATCAGTTTATTTGGTTATTCTAGTGAAAATTGTATTTACATACAGTAACTTAATTACAATAATTAAAGACAATATACATATTAAATCTCGATTAATATTTGGTTAAATAAACGGATAGTTAAATTGTTATCTATAATTACATAGAATAGAATGGAATAGAATAGAATAGAATAGAATAGAATAGAATAGAATAGAATAGAATAGAATAGAATAGAATAGAATAGAATAGAATAGAATAGAATAGAATAGAATAGAATAGAATATTTATTGGTCTACATTAATACATAACATATTATGGTAGCAAGTCAAAGAAACATACAATCATAAAAACAACAATTTAAGAAAATACAACCAAGGCTCTAGACTAATTAAAATACACATTGACCTAACAATAAAATTTACTTTGTAACATAATAAACGTCAGAGTGAAAGCAATCAATAAAAGTCATGAACGCTATCCATAAAGTCACTAACGGAATAAAAACATTTTAACAAATAATTCTTTATACACAATTGTACAGTTAGTTTATAATAATTAGAAACATGTAATTAGGTTTCTATAACCTGTTTGTTTCTTTCTTATAAAATAAAAATAAAATAAAATAAAATAAACTTAAATTTGACAGAACATAGTGATTTTACATGTCATGGGAGGACATTGTACATGTTTAAATTTAAGGAATTTCTCGCAGTCTGTGCTAAGCGATATCTAGGTAGCCGCAAGAATTTAGAAGTACGAGTACAGTAGTTATGTATATCCGATTGAACCGTGTAACTGGCAATATTCTTATGAATATCCAATAAACAGTAATAAACAAATAGCGATGGCAAGGGCATAATTGCAAGGTTCACAAAAAGTTAGTGACAGTGATCTCTATAATCTACGTTGGCCATAATACGAATGGCTTTTTTGGATTCTAAAGGTTTTTAAAGCGCTAGAGCAGCCCCCCCATAGCACAATACCATAAGACAAGATGGAATTAAAGAGGGAAAAATAAACTTATCTTAAAGTATCAGTATCTCTCAGTTGCCTTAACAAAAAAATTACTCCAGACAACCTCTTATTTATGGACCCAACATGGTCAGACCAAGTCAATTTATCATCAATTGTAATACCAAAGATTTTAACATATTTATGTTCTACATGCCCTGGTGTGGTGGCTAGCGTTATATTCTGGGATTTATCTCTATTAATTTTAAGATTGTTAAACGAAAACCAATTTATGACTTTAGATAACATGTTAGATGAATCTTCAATTAGACATGAGGAATTCATTCATATTAATTAGGGTGGTGTCATCTGCGAATAGTACACACTTATTGGTGCGATAGGAAAGCAAAAGTCATTAAGATATATTGCGAAAAGCAAGGGCCCCAAAACAGAACCCTGCGGAATACCGTGGTCAATACGATTAAATTTGGAAGTATTGCCATTAACTGTAACACACTGACGTCTGTTTTTCAAAAAACTTGAGAACATATTGAGGGCGCAACCTCTAACACCATAGCAACTTATCTTCCGCAGTAGTAAGCTGTGAGAGACATAGTCAAATGCCTTAGTCAAGTCACACAACGTAACAGCTACGTGTTCTCCACTTTCTAGTCCCATTACTATGTATTCAACAATTTTCTATAAGGTCTGTGTGGTAGATCTACCACGGCGGAAGCCATACTGATTTATTTAACAAAAAACAGTTCGATTCAAAATAACTGGAGTCTATTTTTCAAAATTATTTCTATTATTTTATCAAAGTAAGATATAATCGAAATCGGGCGATAATTATCAATTATATGTCGATCGCCTTTTTTAAAAGTGGGATTAACTCGACTAAATTTAAATATATCAGGAAATGAAAGTGAACATTAAGTTAATTAAAATGGTAAAAGGTTGCACAATTAAGTCAAAAGTTTCTATAACAATAAGGCTATTTAGGTCTAGAACATCTAAGCTGTTTAGCGCTTTAGACTCTTAATGGCATTAGAAACTTCGTCGATTTCAACCGGGAACAAACCAAACGAAAAAGAAGATGAAGGAAAATTTTCCCAATAGTCAGGTGTAACAGAGTGCGATTTAATAACGCTGTCTGCTAAAACGGTCGTATGCTTGTCTTTTTGTTTTTTTTGATAAGATTCTTATAATCCTTTTTTAAACAGCAATATCGTCAGCACTACGTGTTACATCACACTCCAACTTAACCTGAGACAATGTTTTCCTGGCTGCCTTTAAATTAGCATTAAACCAGTAAGTTCTTTTTATTTACATTAATTTTTTTACCGGGAATGACTTCTGAACCGCATCATCAACGACATTTACCAAGGCCGCTGCCAAATTGTAAACATTCTCATTCACATGATCGAAAATTTTCCAGTTCGAGTTAGATAACATGCCCCTCATCATATTCTTTTAGGTATGCTATCAGCGTCACTAACCGGAACATAATTATTGATAAATATATACTGACCACGATGGTCCGTCATACTTGTAACGTGCAATAATGTAGACCAAGCAAATTAAATTTTTACTCGAAAAAAGTCCTATCCGCTAGATTATTGTAAAATTGTCTAAAGGAACATAA
>NW_019417234.1:0-6059 GCF_000390285.2 Anoplophora glabripennis
CTTCGTCACACGACAAAATTTTGGAAGCTTGCTCGTTGTCCAGCGACAAAATCCAGCGACAAAATTGCATACGTGGTATAGCCTCTTCTCGTTCGCACGGGCCATAGAAGTTTAGGTTGCCTCGGCTGGTCGTGGGTTACGAGCTAGATGACACCGAATGGGCTTAGTATCAGGTTGTCGCAGGAAAGGAATAAATTAAGTTCACAGAGACCAAAGAATAAGTTTATTTATATGGCGCCACTAGGGTTCTACAGGATGGACAGCTCTGCTTCGTTCACTCCCCCTTAGTAGAGTGATTACACATGGGTGAAAGTATATAAAAAAACTTACAGTGGGTTACAGAAGGTATTAGGTTCAAGATTTATGTGCCCAATATATTTTACAGCTCCCAGTCCAAAACCAAATCTGCTTCAGATGCTGGATTCAGGTAGCTAGCGAGATAACTTGCTACTAGCTATATAGTTGCTTAATTGCCGGATAACTCCATTACTGGATTACTACTGGATATTTGCTTGATAACTAGTAGACTCTTAGTGTATACATAGTGGATACTTAGTGATACATGGTGATACATGGTGATACATGGCAACGCTAGAATTATTAGAACAATCCTAATTAGTTTGCTAATTTTTTACACGTGGTTTCAAAAATCTTTGATTTTTAAAATTCCTTACAACCTGATTAACCTTTGAATACCATAAAAATAATATAAATGCATACCTTTAGCATGATGTTTGCCGCACATTTTCTTCAGACAATTATGGAATAATGTGCACTATATGTATAGCGTGGAAATCTTGCCAGACAAAGATTCAAGTTAAAAATGATGGTGAACTTCCTCTCTCTAGTTTTATACTCTAATTGTATATCAGTTGTGCCAACCACCATTTCCGCTCTGGCCTCGATATAAATTTAAATTTCCGCGGTAAACGCATATAGGCAACTGTGATTACAATTCAGTGACATGCTAATAGTATACCCTACATCTACTTCTTTGACAACCTTGTCTTAACCTAACAATTTTTAACTAGCAATTGAACTTTCTAAACATTATTAAAAGTGTTTATATCCACTATTATCAAATGGGCATGTTTTGGACTGGTATATACAGGGTAAAACTTACTTAAGTGCTACATAAACTACCTACAAGAAGTTTTATCAACAGGTTGGTTATACAACAAATTTATCATATCTTCATTCTCTTAACTTTTAGACTGGTGCAAGCTTTATCGTATGATATTTTGCAAGTAGACACGAATATAAACAATTATGATATAACAAACAAGTGTGTATGTTATAGTGGCGCAAAATCTTCTGGTATCAAGCCATGTACACGTCGATAGTGATAGGCATGTAGACCTTGTCGCTTTAATATTCTTCCAACCTGAAATGTTAGTAGCACATCTAATCAATTCTGTTAAGGAAATCTTTAAGATATGTAGTACCGTTGGCCGAGGAACATTTATTTGCCTTGATATGTTCCGTATGCTAGTCGTAGGATCTTGTTCAATAGCGTCAAGGACCTCCGCTTCCCTATTAATCCTGGGACGTCCTTGACCCGGTGCCTTTCGAAAAGTGGCGGTTGCAGCTAAGTTGCGGAATACCGTAGGGAATGTCCTCCTTGATGGCAGCCTTCGGTTTGGAAACCTTCTCCCGTACTCGCGTTCTGCCGCTGCAGCATTACCATCGCAAAAGCCATAAATAAATATCATATCAACTAACTCTTGTCCCGTAAACTCTTCCATTTTTTTCGCTTAGAACTATTAAATTGGCAATCGGGTTGACAATACTTTGACATAAGAATACCTTGATAATTTTGTTTAAATTACTATGAAATTGACCAAAGTGGGATTAATTCAAGAGCGATTTTCTCAGAAACCGTTAAAGATAACGATTTGAAACAAGAGTACCTTTTTAACGTAAAACAGTTCGGGAAAACGGAATTTGCTGTCCAATTTGTTAAAAAGTCAAAGATGAAAAAGTTACACACGCAAAGTACCAAGGGCCCCCCCGTACCCACCCCAATGGACCTTGTGGAAATAAATGGATTAGTCCATCAAATTGCTCATCAAAATTTAGCTGTGTATACCAAATTTCATTCATTTATCACAACGCGATTGAGAGATATTGCAAAAAAATGATTTCCATTCCTCCCTCTTCAATGGGTCCCTGTGCCCTTAGGAAGCATTTCCGGACCCATGTTCATATGAACTTTTTTACTTAGTTTTGATCATAGAATCGGCCTGTTCAGGGTTGGCAGCTAATTATGAGACACCTTGTATATACAGGGTGATTCAGTCATAATGTCATTAATTTTAACCACGTATTCGGAAGGCTTAATAAAGACAGAAAATCGGAAAATAAAATTTTTGACTCGACTTTTAAAAATGAAGGACATCAACCCATAACTCCCGCTACGAGGGCGGCCCTGGCAGATGCCCGGATGCTCGGAAAATTTTGTAACGTAATGTCACGAACAATTGTCGGCTGAAGCGAACAGCGTTGCCAAGTTCACATCATAATGTGTGGTTCACATTTACTGTTAAACCTATTCAAGTAAATAAAGGAGCATGCTGCATTTTATTATAAATAATTTTAACAATTGCATTAACTTAGTGTAGAATGTTTTAACAAGCCTGACTTCTCGAAGTCAACTTTCTTTAAAAGAAAATAAATAAAGCAGAGGTAGTTACTAGTTACCTGTTTGTAGGCACACCGTATTTTATCAAATAAAAAAAGTCGGCACACTACTAAATACCCAAATATACAAAATACACTACACGCGGTTACAAAACCTTTAACAATTTAAAGCGTTTATTCAAATCTACCACTTTCCATATCTCCCGAATTTTTCCAACTGCATCTATCATACCATACCGCGTAGCGATCGTGCAGGACATCGACAAAATGACTTAAATGTGATAGAGGCTGTTTTAAATATAGTCGAGGAGCCTACTATTTCCACAAGAACAATTTCAAGGCGACTGGAGATATCACAAACCAAAGTTTGGCGGATATTGCGCGAGAATTCACTCAACCCGTATCATTTTCAAAAAGTTCAAGCTTTAAAACCAACTGATTTACCCAATCGTCTTGAATTTTGCAGTTGCAGCTAAATCGAAGTGCAGCAGACGCTAACTTTATTTTTATTATTAAAACAAAGTGCGCAGGACAGATGAACGCTGTTTTACTCGTGCTGACATTTTACACAGGTAAAAAACATATTACTTTCTCAAAAACAAGTACCTACCTAGGTTACACCAAAGTTTATATTTACACTAAAGTTTACATTTATTATGTAAACTTTGGTTATACGCAACTGCATATTGAATAATAAATAGAAATACTAAAACTGTGTATTATTTAACATAATAAATTACAAAACGTTAAAACGTTAATAATATTAAAAATGATAAATTGTAATAACCGTACATTGGAAAACAATCATCCGTATTCATCACTTTCAATTTTCCTTTGATAAAAGACCGACTACTTTTTGCTCTACTTTGCATGGAATATGATCCTACTACAGTTCGTATTAGTCTAGGAGCCAGAGAGGGTTCCGTTTACTAGCTATGGAAATAAAAACTTTTTACAGCCATTTAAACATTTAATTTGTTGATAACAATTAAACTCAACCACTTTCAGGCTTTGCGACCAAGTTTTTTGGATTCAGGAGCTCAAAATACTATGAATACGTTGTTTACAGCCGTGGTACTCTGTTGGCCACGGCACCCTATCTGGCTCTATTTGTACACGTGCAAATTTAAAAGTGGGTCAGATAGGTTATTGACCTAGATACAGGTTAGCCTAGGTCGGAAACACGTACTGAGTTGTTTATTTGCCTCCGTCCGATTCTTTTTTTATCATTTATTACATCCAGTTAATATTTAAATACTACATACATTTCACCCTCTCTTTATGATTTATCTAGTGAGTGTTGGTTTTTTGTCTCCTTATTTGTGTAATGAAATTGAAATGGTTGTGAAATGAAATTTAAATTACTTGAACTCTTGGAGTTTTGTAACTTCAATATTAAATTTTATTTAAAGTGAAACGGAGCTAATTTCTTTGCAGCCATAATAGTCACGTTTGGTCAGATGAAAACCCGCACACTACTCGTCGGTTCAGCTTTCAGAGGAGGTTGTAACGTTTATATTCTAATTTCGCCGAAACCTATCTAGTATCGACGGCGGTACACCTTTTTGCGGGAGTAAAAATAAAAAAATGAGAAAAAAGGAAAAGGCGAACGTGTCCATGTCAGATTGATAGAAATTAGCGTTAAGATCTAACATAAATTGTGCTAATAAAAGTTTGGGCCTTAAAACAACTAAGGTAATTGTTTAAATTTATATTTTACAAATTTTAATCCAAGATAATATTTCTAGGCCTTTTTACACTAACGTAACAGTTAATAATTTTAAAGAGGAATATCAAGCTTTCTTAATTACGGTGAAGAAAGCAGCCGTTATATAACATCTCTGACTGCTGCTCATTTGTTTCTGATGGATGCCTACTGTTGAACCATCTGCCTTTCTGGTTGAAAACTGTCGTAGCGATAAACTTTAAAAACGACTTTAATACTGTGTAACACTGCCCGTTATCTGGTGGTTGCTGCCTATAACATCATCTCTCAAGGAGAAATATGATACGGATTCCAAACCTGAAAGAAAATATTGGTAAATTCACACTGAAGTCACATCTGTAAGTACTTTTGTAATATATGTGCCCTCCTCCAGGAAATGTGCAATTCTTTCAACTAATTGCATAAAAACAAAGATATATGCGTATCTATCGTATTAATATAATTTATATACTTACCTTTATAATTACTTATTAACACTAGAAATAATGTAATATAATAATTTTGGCGACTTGCCTAGCTAAAATAAATTTTCTTGTGCTGAATTAATTTAAAGAAAATATATAGAGCTCTCTATATAATCACAATTTAATTAAAATAATGAATATTTATCTAATTATACTACACAAATTTATACCCAATATATGTTTATACCTGTTTATTAGCTCGAAGCTACGTTATTATTGTTTGTTATTTATTTAATTGTGGTTTACAAATCATTATTGTTTACCTAGATGTAATTAACTATATTTAAATAGATTTAAGTAGTTTAAACAGTGAGGTTCCTTTATTTAATACAATTCCGTATACAATTGCCTTCATTTCCTTTTTTGTTTTTGTCGATTTTAAACAAATCGTCTGGCGCCCAAGAAGAATTTGTTTAATATTGGCATGAAAATAAGTTTAAAAACGCTTAAAAAAAAAATAAAGTTAAAAACGATCTCAACCCTGATCTCCGAATATGAGCAGCTGGGTTTTGTATTCCTCTTAAATAATACCTAAAGAAGGTTATAAGGTTCGGTATCAATGTATGGGCAGGAGTATATGGCGATCGTTTAATTTGGCCGCATTTTCTGACTGAACATCTGAATAGGCCGCGTTACTTTCAATTTTTAGTAGAATTGTTTGAAAGCCTTCCCCTTCAAATGCTACGGGATATGTGGTATATGCACGACGGAGATCCGGCCCATTTTGCTCGCGATGTCCGTGCATTTTTAGACGATCAATGTCCCAATCGGTGGATCGGGAGATAAGGGCCCATAATTCTATGGACTTTTGTATATGGTGTTATATGAAATCTGTCGTGTATCACACCGAGGTAGAGAATGTAGAGCAGTTGCGGAATCGTATCGAAGATGCCGCTGAAGAAATACGTAACAACCCTGGTTTATTCCATCGCATCCGCCGCTCATCTATCTAACGTGTACACTTGTGCATAGACGGTAACGGTAATGTATTTGAACATTTGCTTACAGCAAAAAATTAACATTATGATGTTAATAAAAACTGATTTTTGGCAAGGCATGCTCAGACCTCCTCGAGGTTCTTGCTGGGCAACAATAACAATTTAATGTGTTGATTGCATAATTATAAAAAATAAGCATTTTAAATTATTATTTGCTGACGTGAGTAAACCGTTTATTTATTGTCTTTATATGAGCGAAAATATATAAATATGGCAACGTTGCATCTAGGG
>NW_019417234.1:6841-25819 GCF_000390285.2 Anoplophora glabripennis
GTATATTAGTAACTAATTGTGCAACACCTCTATTGGGGCTATTGATGCCTGATATAATCGGTCTCAAGCTCAATTGAGGTTTATGAATTTTAGGAAGACCATAAAATTTATTGATTACCCCATTATAACTTTTATACTTTTTCCCTTCATCCTGAGTAATCATTTTACTTTTTTCTAAATCTCTAATCAATCTGTTAGACTTTTGCTCTATTGTACTAGTAGGGTCCCTATTTAATATGATATAATATGTATTATCTGATAAAATATCTAAAGCTAATTGAGAGTAATGATCATTCGTTAAAATAGTAGTAACATTCATTTTATCTGACTGCAAAACTATGAGTTGAGGGTTGTCTTTAAGAAATTTTTTACACTTTAAAAAACAGCTATAAATTGCATCATTATTAGTAACATTGTGGTATAAAGTGAAATTAGTAATAATATTTGTAGTTTGTGCTAACAAAAGGTTTTTTTCTTTTACTGTAGTATTAGGTAAATTATCAATGATATAATCAACATCAGCTAGAAATTTGGGTATATTAATGTCTTTGTTTTTTGGTTCAATACTAAATTTAGGACCCAATGCTAAGAAATTTAAAACATCTGAAGGAATATTGATATCTGTGAGGTTTTTGACCCAATTATCTGGTGTTTTGATTTTGGGTGCAGAATTTTCTTTTAATCTACTGAATTTTCTCATGTTAGTGCACTTGACCCCGAAAAAAACTTTATTATAAGAAATAGATTGCCGACGAAAAAATTCAACGACAATGTAATAAGGTAATTTGTTAGTGATCCTACTTTTAGCGTTACTAAATTTCTTTTCAAGATCAAACAAACTATCATGAGTAATCTTAATTTCTAAGTTAAGAATTTTGGCTCTTAACCGGTTATTAAATTGCAGTGTTGAGTGCATCGTCCTCCCTCTCGCCTCGGTGGTAAGTTTGGTCACGTTCTTGACACCAGTAGTAATGTGATTTGGAAATAAACCGTGTTTCCTGCATTGTAATAGGAAAATTTTTCTATTTCTCAATGTTGCTAACTTGTTGTTAATTTTTGCCACTTCCTTCAAATCTCTCATAGTAGCGTATCCAAAATTGTTGCGAATGTCTTGATAAAACCCCATATCTGTTAAGTAAAGCCAAAAATTAGACGGCTGTCTAAGTTAAAAACCAAATTTCTTTCTTAGACGGGGATGCAGCCAAGGATAAAAAAAAGTTACACTCTTTTAAATTTTCAAGCTTTCGAAACTATATTTTGTTTCTTCATCAGGAAAAAACTACAATAAAATACAAGTTGAAGTTTTCTTAAAATTAGTCAATTAAAAAATTACTTACTATGCGAGAATTACATAGAAGTTAGCCAACATGGTACACCTACCGCGGACATAGGTCGTTAATACAAATAATTAAAAACATCACAGGTTAAAAACAGAAAATTGTACAAATCAAAAATTTTTAAAATTCATTACTAATGCAGACTAGAGCCGAAATCAAACAAAATGAACAAGTCGCCTGTCTTTTAGGTACGAATATCAGATAAGGAGGAAAAAAGTGAAAAAATATTAAAGTTTTTGTTCCCTTAATACTTATACGGAGAACGGGGAAACTCTACCAAAAATTTTTAAACTGTTAATTAGTATTATTATTAAACAAAAATAACAACAAAGGTCACATACCACTATACAGGGTGTCGCCTGAAAGGCTGTCCCTGTTATTAAAATATTGATTTAATAAAAAAGTATAAATTACGCTGAGACCATCGATATCAGTCTTTGCATTCATTGGATTGCTTTCCCTTGCAATATGACACATCTCTAAAAATTTTCTTTTTTTATAGTTTGTTTCTGAATCTAATACTGAAATTTCGTCATAATTCATACTATGTCCAGAGGATAAACAATGATTTGCCAACATGCAACTGTGTTTATTCAGTCGTATGTCACTTTTGTGCTGTAACTCTATCTTTTAGTTTTTGTTTTGTTTGTCCTATATATTTCATACTCTTAACGACCTCTGTTCAGTACACGGAGTAATAACCTTCTTTTGTGAGAAACAGTCAAGCCTTTATTGCGTCGGAAAAAAATGAGAGGCTAGGCTACGCCGGTGTGAACGTCCAGAAAAGTGGATTTTTGCAAGACAAGTACGGAAGCAAAACTAGTCGTTTTAGAACGGATAACGATTTCGTACTCTGGGATTAAGGGAGTCGGTGAATTATGTACATGTGATAAACGATCTCCCTTTAATTGGTTGTTGGTATTGAAATGTGTCCAAGATACAAGTCTTGGAAATCTGTAAAACATCTTCTCGAATGTTAGGTGCTCGGCTTGGGAAGGTAAGCGCTGGATGTTTAAGTTCTCGTGTCAAGCTATTTTGTATTTCTCCGTTATCTAAAGCAAAATTAAAAAAAATTGTTTACACCGTTTTTTTTTATTTGTAGGCGTTTTTTTCTGTTCCTGTTATGCCTATATGTTATGGGCGATTGGTCAAGTGGCGTTCCGAGAGCAAGCTAGTAAAAGGAGTGCAAAAACAACAGGGTGGTAGGATCCGAGGAGGCCAGTATTAAACTTCCATTCCGCCCTGGGTGAACGAGCATATCGGGAACCAAGGCTGAGTACCTCATAGAGGCCCGATCCTTTTTCTTCTTTTTTTGTCGTTGCGAAAATTAACAAACCAATAAGATGAGTACACCCCATTTTTTTTAGAGTACACTCACCGTCCTGTTTTTAAGTTATACCACCCGAGATTTATAGAACTAATTATACAGGGTGATTCACAACTTATCCAAAAAAATTTGGGAATAGATGCAGCATGAGAAATGGAATCAATATCGTAAAAAAATTTTTTGTAAAATACTTAGTTTCCGAGAAAAAAAATATTGAACTTATAGAACATTCAACCACTACATAGCTGGACAACTGTAGTCTCTAGCATCATTCGCCACGTGGCCTCAGCGACTCCGAATACTGAATTCGGATTTTGCAATCGTCGTTGCGATATTTACTTATTATCTGTGGTGATTACAACAGGTTTTTAGTAGTTAGTGTCAAAAATGGGTAGTTTGTGTCAAAAATGGTTTGCGTGTACTCGGAGTTGATGGATATATCGTTTTAATTTATGGTGAAGCATTTGTGTTATGGTGAAACAAGACATTTGTGTTAGTTCGTAGAAACTGAGTACAACGGACCCAAATGTGTACACATTAGTGGATAAAATTTTGAACAATTGTTGTAAAATAGGTGCGATAAAATTCTATTTACATATTTCTTTCATTGCGAAAGTTTTTGTCCGTTTTTATCACACCGCCATGCCGGTCACATTGTGCAAGGTCAGGTTTTACAGTGGACCAGTTTCCAGTGCCGTGCAGAAGTGTATTTTTAAATCATTTTCAAATCACAATTTAAATCACTGCCCTTTTTGATTTTTTTTTATAAAATTGTATTTGTAAGGGTCACCTGTACATCCAGAATTTTTTTTTTGGATAAGTTCTGAATCACCCTGTATATATTTATGTACTTGTAATATACCTGTATTGAGATTTCTCAAATATTTTTTTTTTAAGTAAAGCTAAGGCCGTATTAGTAGTTTTATGGTCATACCGCGTTGAAAGCTAGCCGAGGATAAAACTTACCTTTCCTTTATTTCTTTTTAAACTACTAGGCCCTCATTTCTTTTTTTTAATTGAATTGATTTTTTTTTATTTTGATTGAACCCACCCCGTGAACCTACCCACAAGCACATTACTTGTGGTACTTAACCAAGTAAAATAAAATACACACAGGCGGCCGCGAACGCTGTGCATAGCGTTATAGATTTTGTCGCCCAAACGCGGGGCCCGATTTTACATAGTTTTGACCCGTTTATTTAGGTTCTGTTTATTTGAAATTTTGTAAACTTCGTTGGGGGTGTACCGCAAAGTTTAACAATTATTTTTCTTATAATTAAAATTTTTACAATCTATCATTATAGTTAATATTTCTTTTAATTCCAATGCTTTTTTATGTAGTTGATAGAACATGTTTTACAGCTTATGTTTAACGCATATTTCACGTTTTGTTACCATGGTCTGCTTGTCATTTTAGACGATATATTATTTGAGTACAGATTGACTGTACGAAGTACTTAATTGTTTAAAGAGTTCGTATTACGCTAATGTCTTGCATTTATGTATTAGTTGGTATAATTTAAGATTGTTATTTGATATTTACTGTATAAGTGGTTGGTTTATACAATTTTGTGTCAACTCGTTGGGTTACGTTCGATTTGCAACCCCTATTGTAAATGTTTATGAAGTGCTTTATTAATTAGATGTTATTTGTTATTGTTAGTTAAGGTTTTCCGCTGCAGCTACGATTATTTATTTACGGTTGTGTCGCAGCTATTGATATTTACTTTTATGCTTTGCAATTGTGTATATGCAGGGTGGTCCATACAAATTATAACTAACACTTTTTATTACCTATCAGTTAGGTAACTGAATTGGCGCTACAGTATTATTTGACCAAGCATAGGTCTAAAGTATTTTTTGTGAGTAGATGATATGTCGGGCATAAACAAAAATAATGTTTTATAGAAAAAGTAATAAATAAGTTCTTGGACTTAAATACTAAATACTTTAAATTAAAATTTTTATTTAGTTTAATTGTAAGGAATTCCATATAAGAACTTAGAATATTTATGAATTTTTTATGGTTACGGCCACTCTGTATGGTTGAATAAAGTAAAGTTGAGGTTAGTAAATTTTAAATATTATTTGTCAAGGGTGAATTATTTTATTGCTTTTCGAGTTTTATAGGACCTTGATTTTTCGGTGTATTTGCACAAATTTAAAGGAAAAACCTAGCAGTAATGGACAAATTAACCAGAGATGAAGTAGCCTATGAGTTAAAGGTTAAAGGTTACGATAACCTTTAGGCGGAATCGGTTTTTTCTATGCGTAGACAGCTTAAAGAAGTTACGCGAAATGAAAGCTTCGGTCAAGCTATCAATTCTGAGAATTTCAATCCTGATGTTACCGATGAAATCGAAATATGCAACCGTAAAATTGTTGACTTAGGATCTTATGTAGCCAACCATACTTTTGATTCGATTACATGCAGTAATATGTGTTACGTTGATGCGAAGCTTAAACATTTATACACTCGCCTTAGTAGACTTACGCCCGGTGAGGAAGATTTGAGAGTCAGTGTTAATAATTTGAAGGAACAATTAGAGCAAATAGAAATCTTGTTAGATTCCGAGTTTAATACAGATGCGGATGTCGTAGCAGATCCGACAGTAGGTGGCGGCGCGGCGGCAAATGTCGGTGCAGGACTTTCTGTTAGTCCTCGCGTACAATATAATCCTTCAGTTTAAAAGTGGGGTCTTCGGTTTACTGGGACTAAAGGGGCTATGAGTGTTAGCGCATTTTTGGAACAAGTCGAAGAGTATCGGGTCGCTCGCGGAGTTACAGAAGATGAACTTTATAGATCTATTGTGGATATATTGGACGGTCGAGCTAAAAGCTGGTATCGTTCGTTGCGCGGTAATATACATTCATGGGCAGAGTTTGTTGCCGAGCTTAAAAAAGAATTTTTACCAGATGGATTTCAAACAGATTTCTTATGCGAGATTCGGAAAGGTTACCAAGGGGCTCCGAACCAGTGGGTGAATTTTTCGCGAGAATTCTAAATATGTTTAATAGATTGCCTGTTCCTTTACCGGACCAAGACAAGTTGGAAATTATTTATAGGCTTCTCGAACCGTATTATATTGACAAGTTGAGACTTGCAAGTTATAACACGGTAAATGATCTTAAAACACTTTGTAAAAAGTTGGAATGCGCTAGGAGTCTTTCGCCTCAGGCTAATGTATCGGGAGATAGGGATGGGAATAATTTATTAGAGCTCGATTTGGCTTATGAAGGTCCAAGCTATCAGAGTAGGTCTGCGGTCAGAACTCGTGATATGCGCGTGGAAAGGATTTTAAGTATTCGTTACTGGAACTGTAAAGAAGACGGGCATTCATTCGCAAAATGTTCTAGACCTCGCGAACGTTCCTTTTGTTTCCGCTGCGGTAAAGAGGGAACAGCTAAATATAAATGCACTTGCTCTGCAAAAAATGGAGATGCCGGTCGGCATCCATCGACAAGCCGATCGTAGACGTTGTAGAAAATTTTAAATCAGTTGATGATTCATGGAAAGCCTGGGTAGAGTTCGTGCAGATGGAATTCAAAAGGGATCGTATTAGCTCATTTTTTAGCTCCGTAGAGAATGATTCCCGTCCGTATCTTAAGGTTTCGATATTTGGTATTAGCCTCGTAGGATTATTAGATTCAGGTGCGTCACAAACGGTGATTGGTAACATTGGCTGAAAAAAGTTACGACGTTTTGGTTTAAATTTAGAAAGGTACGATAAGGTAGTCCGGGTAGCTGACGGGAGTACGTGTAGTGTTTTAGGAGTAGTAAGTGTTCTTGTAGAGTTAGGTTCTAAAGTTAAATTGGTTAAAGCTCTTGTAGTATTAGATATTAATGTAGATATTATACGGGGTATAGATTTTTGGCGCGACATGAATATTATTACTGATTTTTCTAACAATCTTTGGGAATTTGGGGACAATAAAGGAAAAGGTATGGGCTCGGTGCTAAATAGTTGTTCAATAGACACAACGGGTAGTGACGAGAAATCTAAACTAGAAGCTATGGTTTCGGTTTTCTTTAATAAAATGGGATCTGGTTTAGGGTGCGCGAAAGGTGTAAGACATGAAATAGACACAGGCGATATCCCGGCAATAAAGCAGAGATATTATGTTTCACCTTATATTCAGAAAATTATACATAGCGAGATAGATAATATGTTAAAACTCGGAGTTATCGAACCTTCTTGTTCGGCATGGTCATCTCCTGTAGTTATGGTGAAGAAGCGCTCGGGAGATTACAGGTTTTGTGTAGATTTTCGAAAGGTGAACGCGGTTGCCAAAAAGGACGCTTACCCTTTGCCATATGTTAATGCAATTTTAGGCCGGTTACGTAGTGCGTTATTTATCTTCTGTTGATATCAAGTCGGCTTATTGGCAAATCGAACTAAAGCTAGGCAGTAAAGAAAAGACAGCATTTACGATGCCAGGTCGCGGTTTATATCAGTTTACTCGCATGCCATTTGGGTTACACAATGCTGCAGCCACTTGGCAACGTTTTGTAGAAAGAGTGCTAGGCGCGGAACTTGAAACGTCGCACAGTGATTCGGCTAGAACATGCTAGCGGGACAAATTCATGACGTAATTTCCAGGAACCACTGATAACGACTTTGATAACGACTTGTAAATAACCTCATTAAGGTATCTTATCAGGGGGTCAAAGTAACCCTTATAAGAGAGATCATTTTCATTTGCAAATCAGTTGCATTTTATGCACATTTGTGATAACATATTTTAAAATTGGTAGTAAAGTGAAACGAGTTTTTTGTGATGGAATATTCTTTTGAAGGTATGTACTCTATTATGACATATTTTTTATAAAAAATATGTATACTTTTGGTGTAATATCAATTTGTAAATATCGCAAATAATGTCGCTCGATAAATCCAGCAAATTTTACATTAATTGTAAATTTTAAAGACTAGCAACTTTTTTTATCCACATATATCCACCTAGATTTTTCTATATGTAATACCTACAACATTCAGGCACAGATTCATATATATTATAGACCCCGAAAGTAAAATTATTTAATTTTTTTCAGAACGAGTCGTGACTATGACGAAAATGGAGTTTTTTGAAGAATGGCTAAAACATGACAAAACTGAACGAAACAGTCGCATTTTTTATTATATAAGTGAAAAATTCAATATGTCTGATATTTTTGACGATTCTCTAAAACGACTCAAAATGAAAATATCAAGCCTTTCAGCAAAATTCAATCAAAAGTGGACTTCTTTAAAGTGTAACAAAGAAATGTTTCTAATCAAACATAAATATTGGTTAGAGGGATCCGGAATCGAAATAAAGATGTGTGTTAACCAGGATTATTTACTCCCTGAATATTCTACTGAATGGGAGAGCGGTGATGACGACTCATCTGATGGTGATTAGTAGGTTTAAGTATTTTTTTAATGTAATTATTATTCTTATTTTATTGTGTGTTGTAGTTGCTTATAATTCATGCCTTAGTATATAAGTTATTTAATATTATATTTCTTTTACTTATACACCTTGTTATTGTAAATAATTGATATATAGATACTGTAATTGTACTAATTTATTTTAAAAGAAATAATATTTTGTAAATTAATGAATGTGGTTATGATTTTTATTTTTTTCCTATAAATTTCTTTGTAAACAAACATGATTGTGCTTTACACACATAATGAGTAGGTAGACGTAGCTAATTAAAGAACAATTAGCGACAATAGTGAACAAATGAGACACATTAGTAAACCACTTCCGTCTTGCAGCTACATATTTCGATTAATACACATACAGTACACATTTTTCAACTTTTTTTTCTTAAAATAGCTTAAGATACCTGGAATATACATAAACAATTGAAATAAGTGAAGAAATAATATTGTCCCGCTAGCTTGTACTAGTCGAGACATTGTGCGTCGGTTTTCGTATATCTAGATGATATTATAATAATTTCTCCAGACTTTGAGACACACTTGCAAACTTTGAACAAGGTATTACAAAAACTGTTGGACGCAGGATTAACGCTTAACAGAGATAAATGTTGCTTTTTGAGGGGAGAGTTGCGATACCTAGGATACCTCGTAGATAAAGACGGCCTTCATACCGATCCGACTAAGGTAGAATGCATGTTAAACTACCCAGCACGCAAGAAATTTAAAGAGGTACGCCGGTTCTTGGGAATGGTTTCATGGTATAGACGTGTCATTCCCAATTTTGCGTCTGGAGTTTCCGTTTTAACTAAACTTACACATAAAAGTGCAACTTTTGTTTAGAACCAAGAGTGCGAACAAGCTTTTAATGATATCAAGCAGGCTTTGGTAACGGCAGCAATATTAAGTTGTCCCGAATTTGAAAGAAGATTCGTTCTGCAGTGTGACGCCTCATAACTAGGGTTAGGTTGCGTATTAAGTCAGATTTTTCCCGAAGGCGAGAAGGTAATATCGTACGCGAGTCGCGGCCTAACTAACCAAGAGAAAAAGTATTCTACTACCGAGTTAGAATGTCTAGCGGTGTTGTTTGGTGTGGGAAGTATCGTCCTTATATCGAGGGGGTTAAATTTCAAAATAGTTACGGATCATTATTCCTTACTTTGGTTACATAAATTGCAGAATCCATCCGAGACTTCGCGTTGGGCGCTAAAACTTCAAGGATACGATTTTGAAATCGTACATCGTAAGGGGAAATCACACGTGGTCTCTAATGCTTTATCCCGCGCTGTTGCGTATATTGATGTTACGCCGGATGATTATGACCAGTGGTATACCAGACTTAGACAAAATATCATTAGTAGTCCCCAGAAATTCCCAAATTTAAAGTGCGCGAGAATAAAGTGTATAATGCCCGTTTGCACCGATTATTACTTAAGTAGAGCTTAGTTAAGCAGAACTTAAATTTTAAGTGATTCATAAATTATTTTCTATTGCACCATCGCAAAATTTGTATCGCTTTGTTAAGCCAGAAGGACATTGTAGCGAGGCTACTTTATTTAGTAAATTTTTAGTTTTAAGGTTAAAATATCCAGTGAATTTTAATTTTACTGGATGATTATTCCCGCCACAAATCTTAAAGTTTAGATACTTTTTTAAACTAAGCACATTTTCCTGATGGATGACGTCAGTGATTGTTGTGGTGGATCTGTGATGGAATGTATCTTGGAAATGAAAATAAGTTTAAAACTTACAAGATAGAACAGAAATAAATTATTGTCATTTTGTATACCCTATAAAAGCATTAAAATCAAAGAGACAGGTACTTACAGTTTCTACATACCTATATGTATAGGATATATCATTATGGATGATTCTATATAGATGTTTATTTATCAAGAAGTTAAAAGTAGGTACCTATTTTGAAATATTTTAAATAATCCATGTTTACTTACTTGTCAGTTGTATATTCCAGGTCTTCTTCTATTAATTCCAATAAACGAAGAACTGTTTCTTTATAGAGTCGGAACCTCTTAAAGAACGTGAAATCATCTAAATTTTCGGAAGGGCATGATCGTACATACAATTTTCGGGGAAAACCATAATCAATAATCTCTTATATATCTAAATCGTCTTCAAAAATATCCATGTCCATGTTTATTTCAAGATCAAGATGAGCGAAGATGAGGTTAGGTTATTGCACTTAAATTTAAGTTTTCTTTAAGCCTGGAAAAACGCGGGCTTAGCTAAGCAGAATTTAAGGAAATGATAAGCCTTGTTTAAAACACGGTACAATTGAAATTTTATTTTTAAGTGCGACTTAAGCTTAAGCTCTTCTTAAAATTGTCGGTGCAAACGGGCATAAGTTTCTTAATTTTGGGCAACCAACCTATGATGATGAAACAGACTGGAAACTAGTTATTCCGAAATCCTTACGGCAACAAGCCATAAGGGAAAATCACGATGAACCTCATGCTGGTCATTTGGGAATCTTTAAAACGTATAAACGGGTCAGTGAGTTATATTATTGGCCAGGCATGTATACTGATGCGTATAGATACGTAAGGTCATGTGAGGTTTGTAAGGCTCAGAAACCGGAACAACGCAGGCCACATGGGAGAATGGGTGTCAGGCTCGTGTCGCGGCCATGGGAGTTAATTTGTACGGATTTGATAGGACCGTTACCTATGTCTCAGAATGGGAACCGGTACGTTTTGGCGGTAGCAGACTATTTTACGAAATTTACTTTATTGTTTCCACTTAAGTCAGCGACTAGTTCAGCGGTAACAAGTCGTATCGAAAATGAGATCTTACTTGTGTACGGGGTTCCGGAAAGGATAATAAGTGACAATGGAAAACAGTATGTGTCAAGACAATTCAAAGAAATGGCACGGTCGTACGACTGTAAGATAATATTCAATGCCAGTTATAGTCCGCCCGTTAACCCGACGGAGAGAATTAACCGCGTAACAGGCACTATGATTAGGTCGTATGTAAATAAGAATCAACGCGATTGGGACAAAAACCTTCCAAAGTTAGGTTTTGCTTTAAGAACGGCCGTACACGAGATAACAGGGTACAGTCCCGCATACTTAAATTTTGGTCGGCAGCCGTATATATCTGGAAGAATGCATGCCGTAGAAAATGCAGACGAGACAATTGCTTTCGATGAAAGAAGGTTACTTGCTGAACACGGTGATAATATGCGCAACTTATTTAAGACTGTGCAGGAGCGTCTAGCTACGTTCTATAGGGAAAGCGCGGATACGTATAACCTCAGACATAGGCCTTTGTCCTTACAAGTAGGGCAGACGGTTCCGAAGAAGAATTACACGTTGTCCGATAAAGCAGGTTATTACGCCGCTAAGTTAGCTCCTAAGTTTATAAAATGTACCGTCGTCCCTAAAATTTCTACGACTTGGTGAATTTCGAGATGCGTCGCTCATTAGGTAATGTACATATTAAAGATATTAAACTAGATTAAAGGGGAGGTAGAGATGTTTTTTTTGTTGTTTTTTTGTAAGCGAGGATGGTGTAACAATTTTTCAACAAGGCCGCTAGTAGAATTCTATCTTTGCCGATAAAATAAATTTGCGTTCGATACTCTTAACGACCTCTGTTGAGTACACGGAGTAATAACCTTTTTTTGTGAGAAACACTCAAGCCTTTATCACGTCGGAAAAAAAAGAGAGGCTAGGTTACGCCGGTGTGAACGTCCAGAAAAGTGGATTTTTGCAAGACAACAGCGGTACGGAAGCAAAACTAGTCGTTTTAGAACGGATAACGATTCCGTACTCTGGGATTAAGGGAGACGGTGAATTATGTACATGTGGTAAACGATCTCTCTTTATTTGGTTGTTGGTATGGAAATGTGTTAGCAAGATACAAGTCTTGGAAATCTGTAAAACGTCTTCTCGAAAGTTAGGTGCTCGGCTTGGGAAGGTAAGCGCTGGATGTTTAAGTTCTCGTGTCAAGCTATTTTGTATTTCTCCGTTATCTAAGGCAAAATTTAAAAAAAAATTGTTTACACTGGGGTTTTTTGTATTTGTAGGTGTTTTTTTCTGTTCCTATTATGCCTATATGTTATGGGCGATTGGTCAAGTGGCGTTCCGAGACCAAGCTAGTAAAAGGAGTGCAAAAACAATAGTAATAGGAAATTTCATGGTAACAACAGGGTGGTACGATCCGAGGAGGCCAGTATTAAACTTCCATTCCGCCCTGGGTAAACGAGCACATCGGGAACTAAGGCTGAGTACCTCATAGAGGCCCGATCCTTTTTTTCTTTTTTTTTTTGTCGTTGCGAAAAATAACAAACCAATAAGATAAGTACATCCTATTTTTTTTAGAGTACACTCACCGTCCTGTTTTTTAAGTTATACCACCCGAGATTTATAGAACTAATTATATATGTTTATGTACTTGGTAATATACCTGTACTGAGATTTCTCAAATGTTTTTTTTTTAAGTAAATCTAAGACCGTATTAGTAGTTTTATGGTCATACCGCGTAGAAAGCTAGCCGAGGATAAAACTTACCTTTCCTTTATTTCTTTTTAAACTACTTGGCGCCCTCATTTCTTTTTTTTAATTGAATTGATTTTTTTTATTTTGATTGAACCCACCCCGTGAACCTACCCACAAGCACATTACTTGTGGTACTTAACCAAGTAAAATAAAATAATCGGAGGCGTCTGGAAATTAAAATACACACAGGCGGCCGCGAACGCTGTGCATAGCGTTATCGTACATTGGGTTCCCTATCCAATACCGAGACTTCATCATATGCAATATCATGACTACATTGTACAGCATGTTTAGCTAAGGTGCAAGACATTTTTTGATTTCTAATGTCATTTTTATGTGATATAATACGGTCCTTAAGACATCTCCCTGTTTGACCTATATAAACCTTTTGACAGTCTTTACATGGAATGCAGTAAACTACTTCTGACATATTCAATATGTTGTCTTTATCTTTTAATTTTGAAAACAAACTCCCCACCCTTAATTGATTCCTAAATGCTAACTTTATATTGTTATCCTAGTTAATTTATTGGTCAAAATATCAATGTAAGGTAACGAGTAATATTTATAATTATTATTGTTGGAACGATTTGTTTCATTATTACGTGCGTTAACGAACTCACTGCTATAAAAAAGCAGTTTATTAATAATTTTTACCGGATAGCCACTATCTACAAACAACTTTTTTAATTTATTCAAATTATTGATCTACAAGGCGGTATGACTGGTTTGTATGTATGTATATGAAAGACAGGTACATCTAACAAACGAATTTTAACAATAAAAGCCTTTTGAAAGAGTTTCTGAGCAGGAACGAAACGTCAAGAAAGAATTCACTGTTATTTCTTTTATCCTTTTTTTAACCGACTATCACACCAGAACCCAATTCCCAAGAAAATAAATATATTTTAATATTAAACAAAAGGTTCAAGAAGATTTCCACGTTATATTCGATAAAGTACTAGCATGTTGGTGTGAAAAGTTTTAGGCGTGCTCCTTCAAGAAGTGAATTAGAGTGGTATAAATTTGTCAATATTTCCAGTTTTGGTGATTTTGTGGTTTGTTGTACTTTCACACGTATGGTGACAGGTTGCATATAGTTAATTACACAACTGCTTCTACGTTGTTTTTTCTTCTCTTCAGTTGACGGTACGATACCAATTCCAGTTGTACCAGAGTAATTTAGTAGTGGCCATGGCCAAATTAACCAGAGAACTTCAATCAGAAATAAAGGTAGTATGTGCTGAACTTGTACCTAACTGACAAGACGGTTAGCAAACTATGTAATGCAGTATTACTTGAAATGGATGCTAAAATGGAGGTTATTTCATCAAAGATGTCCAAACTCGATAAACTGGATTATTTGAATAAGTAAGTTGCTGATATTAATACTTCCCTCAAAACTTTTGCTGATTCCATTCGAAGTAATAAAAGTGATATAGTCGACCTCAACAAAACTTGTGATATGCTTCATCAGCAATACAAGAAAAATTCAATTCGATTTCATGGACTTCAAGTGGTAGAGGGAGAAAGCGTTCCTGATTTGAACTCAGATTTTATTAATAATATGATTCCTTGCTCTGTTCAGGACATTAATTTTGACTATCGTTTAGGTAAATCTACCCGAGTCTCTGGTAAACCAACCATATTGATGAACTTCCTGCATAATGGGAAACGTACTGAGGTGTTCAATTCAAAGAAGTTCTTAAAAACGCTTAATTGTAAGGTTGCTTTATTCGAAGATTTGCCGAAGTCCCGTTATGTACTACTTAAAGCTGCTAAGGTTAAATATGGCAATGGTCAAGCATGGTCTTCAGGTGGTAAAATTTTTACTCTGTGTAATGGTAGAAACATTTTGGTTAGCGACGATGATGTTTAATTTATTGTCATGGTAAATCTATGATCTCTTTTCTGTATATTTACTTTTTATTTTAATCACGTAGATAATGTTTTTTCCCTTTGCCTCGTTTGATATTATATATTTATATATTATTTATAGTAATATTTATGATTTTCATTGGAAAGGGTGTTAGAATTATTTTATATTTTATTGCTAGAAATGATAACTCTTAATAAATGTGATTATTCAAAATTAATTTTAATTTATATTTTATCATACTCTATTAGAGGTACTATTTGTATTTGTAAGAATATGTTTGCTTCTGGTCAGTAACATTAATTTATTAGACCAATTAATGTAATAAATATAATAATCAGATCTGGGTATATATTCAATTGTGTTATACTGCTCTAAGTAATATTTGTATATTTTTGGAGTGCGTATGTTTACTTATGCATAATACGCAATTTAGTTTTGTTCATCGTTCTATTCGTACGGGATTTGATCTGTTTAATGACATAGTGCATACTGAGGATTTCTCTGTTATAGGTTTATCAGAAATTTGGCTTAATAATAAGATTTAAAATGACGTTTTTGATTTAAAAAACTATTCACTTGTTAGAAATGATAGAACTGATTGAATCTACTGATTTTATTGAACAACTTTGGATTAGTACAAAAATTGGAGGTAAGAAATTGTGTTTTGGTACAGTGTACAGATCACCTGATGTTAATCTGAGAATGGCTATTGATGACTTAGAAGCTGCACTAGTTGGCGTTCTATCTGACTTTGATTATGTTCTTTTTGGGGGTGGATTTTAATGTCGACCTTTTAATTGCGAATAATGCTACGTTGCTCTTAAACAATTTTTTAGATAAATATGGTTAATGTATTGACTGCCCTACTCAGATTACTCCTACTAGTCAAACACTTCTTGATCTTATGGTTACGTCACGTAATGACATAATTATGAATAGCGAGGCTATTAATATGGATAGTATTTCTGATCATAAGTTGGTTACATGCAATTTGAAGATTGACAAAATTAAGGAACCTTTACTATTCTGTACCTTCAGGGACTTTTCTAATTTTAATTATGATTTATTTGTGTACGATCTTCGAAATATTAATTTTGATTTAACATATAATTTTGCATATGTAGATGATATTGCCCAATTTTTGAATGAAACTATTATTGGTTTGTTTGATATTCATGCACCGTTAACAACTGTTAGGATCACGAAACCGCCGGCTCCTTGGCTTACATTTAATTTGAAAATCATGATGAAGTTGAGGGATAAAGCTTATGTTGAATGTAAAAAATTTAAAAAGTGTAGGTAATTGGAAAGTTTACTAAATACTTAGGAACATGGTTAACTCAGAGATCAAGTCTAAGAAAAATGCGTACCTACATTATAAATTTAAAACTAATACTAAGCTTTCTGGTGTACCTTGAAATATTTAAATATTAGTAAAAACTATGATAACATCAACTATTCTCATTTTGGTAATGCTAATGATTTCAATGATTATTTCCTCAATAATATTCCTCAGCGTTCGGTTGATGATAATTTTCTCACTAATAATTACGTTAATAAATCTTTGGACACAGACAGTAATTTTCAATATTCAGAGGTGGAAAAAGTATTCGCTAAAATCAAGTCAAATGCTAAGGGGTCTGACGGAATTGATTTAAAAATGCTCACGTTGCTGCTTCTGCATCTTAGTTGTTATATAATAGTCGAGGAAATAAAGCACTAAACGAGAGGGACATAAAGGACATCTAGGGTAACTAGGATCGCCTATAGAAATAGCTCCTTGGCCATTCTTTATTGAGATACAGGGCGATTTATAATTTTTGGTCAAAACTGCTTTATGTCATAACTTTGGTAGGGAATGGAATAATGGGTTCATATTTGGTAGGGTTAATGCACTCACGATGCTTCACGTATGCATGAATAACAGCAAAAATTTTTTGTGCAAGTCTAGAAAACAACACTCTGTATGTCTTTTTTTGAAATTCCGATACGATATTTGGAAAGAGCATAAAAAAGTGATCTTAAAAACGTGTTTCTTTTTTTTTACACTTTCGTGGTTATTTAAATAAGCTATTGAATATACGAGACTATGGCTTCTAAAACTAAATTACGTAAAGGACACATGATAAAAATGGTTTTGCAACTAAAATTAGCCAAGGCTTAATTGAGGGTAGATGTTATAAATAAGCATGCATATTTTAAATCTCATTTTCTTTAAATAATATGTATTCCAGGTCTGCACTGCAAAATTTTTATTTTTTTTGTAACTCTAGAAAACATCGCCCGTTTGAATTTTTTTGGTATTCCCATACGATTATCGAAAATAACATAAAAAAGTAATCTCAGCGACATGTCTCTATTTCTTGTTACACTTTGATGATTACATAAATACGCTATTCAATGTACGGTAACAAGGCTTTTAAAATGAAATTAGAGTAAATAAGAAACATGACATGAGTAAGTAAAAGATACATGATAAAAATAGTAGTTTATTTCTTATAATAAATAGGATTTCTAAAAAATAGAAATAAAAAAAGCAAGTACAAGTACAAAGACTATTTAATAAAACACAGAAAATAAATAACAATAAAACACAAAGAAAATAATAGGTGTCTAAATGTACTTTACAATGGCAAATTAATTTTATAGCAAATTTTCAAAGTGGCCTCCCTCAACTTCGATACATTTTCTTACTCGTTTACTCAAGTTTTCAATTGCTCGACGTATCATTACTGAATTATTTCGTATTTCATCGCAAGCTGTAATGATACGATCGATCAATTGTTCTCTATTATTGATTTCGACCTTATAAACTTCTGCTTTCAAGTGAGCCCATAAAAAATAGTCGCAAGGATACAATCCGGAGACCTCGCTGGCCATTCGTATGGACCGCCACGACCAATCTATCTGTTTGGATATTCATAATCCAAGTGCTAAAATGCGGTGGAGCTCCATCGTGTTGAAAGAGCGTACCTTTAATATGGACATTTTCTAAGAGATTGGGTAGGATTGTTTGAAGTTTAACGTTACCACCTAATCTCTCTTCAAAAATATGTGGCCCTATTAAATGCTCATTTACAAGCCCGATCCAAACGTTTACAGAAAACCTGTGTTGTGAATGACATTGGCGTTTTGCATGTGGGTTTTGTTGTGCCCATTCATGGTCGTTCCTTGAGTTATTTATTCCATCTATTGTAAATTGCGCTTCGTCTGTAAATAAGGTTCTGTAAATGATCGAAGGGTGGTTAGAAAACCAACGCGAGAAAGCCAACCGGTGGATGTTATCACCTGGTTCAAGACACTGTACCTGCTGGATGTGGTATGGATAATAATGTTCCCTTTTCAATGTTCTCCATATGTTCCATTGAGGAATATTAATGGCAGAACTAATTCTTCTTGTGCTAATTTTTTGATTTTGTTGAATTAAATTTAAAATATTGTTCTGTTCTTGAGCATCTTAAATTACGCTCCAAATTTTTTGAAGTTGGAAACCTCCCGTGTTGTTTTGAGTACTGGAAGACTTTACTAAAAGTTTTATAATTAGGATGCCGACGATCAGGAAAACGTTGCTGATATTCCCTTTGTGCTGCCCTACTATTCCCATTGTAAAACCCATAGATGAATACTATGTCAGCATATTCTTCGTTTGAAAATAATTGCAGCAAGTTTAAATTACAAAAATTTAAAGTATTAAATGCAAGTTAATGAATACACAATAACACCAGTAAACAGTTTGTTGTCAAACAATTTACTATTTAATTATCTGTCACTTTGAGTAGGCACACTATAATTAATATACATCAAGATGTTCAAAAAGAGAATAAAATTTATATCCAATTCAACAAAATACAAGGTCTAACATAAGTTCAACTATTAATATTTCTCAATGGAATTTATGGAAAACATTGAAAAGGAAACAGTATTATTCATACCACATTCACTCATTTCTTTTTCGCGTTGATTACGGGTAAATAAATAACTCAAGAAATGACTATAAATGGGCAGAGTAATACCCATCTGCAAACGCTTATGTAATTCACAGTACAGATTTACGGTAAATGTTTGGGTAGATCTACATGAATGGCAATCGAAATCTACGGATTATAATTTATTTTTTGTCATGTGTTTTTATTATGCGTATTTAAATAATCATCAAAGTGTAACAAGAAAATGAGACATGTCGCTGAGATTACTTTTTTATGTTCTTTTCGATAATCGTATGGGAATACCAAAAAAATACATACAAGGCGATGTTTTCTAGTAACAAAAAAAATTAAAAATTTTGCAGTCTGGACCTGGAATACATATTATTTAAAGAAAATGAGGTTTAAAATATGCATGCTTATTTATAACATCTACCCTCAATTAAGCCTTCGCTAATTTTAGTTGCAAAACCATTTTTATCATGTGTCCTTCACATAATTTAGTTTTAGAAGCCGTAGTCTCGTATATTCAATAGCTTATTTAAATAACCACCAAAGTGTAA